>NW_026610979.1:0-140479 GCF_029499605.1 Hyla sarda
GAATTAAGGGGTAGGGGTGTGGCGCGATATTGGGGAAGGGATGAGATTTTATATTTCTTCATAAGCATTAATCTTATTTTGTCAATTAGGAACATTCAGCACCCACCCGCTATCAAGGCAGCTGCCTATCATGTCATGCCCTACCTGCACAGGTGTGCTGGCTACTCAAATGATCCAATTAAGGAGGCCATTTAGTCAGCAGCAGCAGAAGTCCTGTGCCTGGACGCTCCAACAGCGGCCAGACACAAGCAGAAGCAGAAGCAGCAGAAGCAGGAGCAGCACCACCTTTTGTTTTTTGGCTGCAGCAGCAGCAAGGCCCACAGGGCTGGCTAGCTGGCTAGCCAGCAAGCAGGTAGCAATGAAAGTAGGAATCTTTCTTTTTAACCCTGTAAGGGGGTGGTGCACTGTACCCGAAGATACTGCCATATCGGGTCAATGCATAGGGCGACGGAAGCAAGCTTCGAAATCGGCCCCCGTTCTCAAAAATCCATTTAATATATGGTCCCCAGATAGGGGACGTATCAGATATTAAACTGATAAGAACAGATACTACACTTGATCTTAGCCAAAAGGCCGAGAAGCGATAACCGTGAAAGGGGCGGGCCCAACAAGGTGCCCTTCATGGGCACTATCACTGCTTGCTGTCAGGGAGGCTGCCAGACAATTTTCCATGCACACTCTGGGCTGGGGGGCAGTCAAAAACCAGTACACACAGCAGAACCTAAACCCATACCATTATTGCTAAGCAGCAAGACAGGGGCCCATTGCACTCCCACGGGGCCTTTTTAAATGCAATCCATAACCCGGATTTGCCAGGAACCCTTCTTACTCCTCCTACTTGCATGTGACACTGGGCTTAGGATCTGCATAGGAAACACACACACAAGCACACACCTACCTTTGTTGCCTGCAGATGCCTCCTTGGCTGTCCCCAAACGGTATCAAACCAACACCCACGGGAAGCTGTAAGCATAGAGGACATGCCTGCACCCCATTGGACTTACCTGTGTGGGTTAAACCCGGGTTATTTGACAACCTATGGCGGTGATGGTTCTGCTCAGGCAGAGCAGTGCTGATGCTCCTCATAAAGCTGTCGCTGCTGTGAAGGTTCTAGGTGACATCACAAATCCCTATGGTTACATACACAACAAAGCTGGGTTGTTGTTGTTTACACTCTGCAAGGCCTGTGGAAGTGAGTGACATCATAGCACTGTAGTTCTGAGGGTTCTAGATGGATGCAACAATCTCCTGTTGCTTCTATGAAGGCCATAATAGACGACATCACCAAACAGCTCCATAGTCACATACACAGCAAAGGAGAGATGTTGTTTACACCTAGTGATGTCAGTGGTATTGAGTGACATCACAGCACAGTGCTAAGGCTCCTGGGCCTGGACACAGCAGCGGCTGCAATATCTCAACGGAGAATACGTTTATATATATGTGTGTGTGTGCGCGTATATATATATATATATATATATATATATATATATATATATATATTTCTCCGCCGAAATCACTTTTAAACCCATTTCCACCTTTTTTTCCCTTCTCTTCCTCTTACTTTTTTTTCACGTTTTTTTACGTTTTTCTCCTTTTCGCCTCTTTTCTGGGCGTATTATTCTTCTTTTTCTTCTTTTTTTTCGTCTAATGCATACCCCATCAGTGCAGCAATGCTTATTCAATACCGCCAGCAGATGGAGACACTGGGGGATAATTTTCTAAGGATTTATACTGATTTTTCCTGTCTGAATTTGTCGCACAGAAAGTTGCAGGCCAAATATGTGTGACATTTCTGCGACTTTAGCTTCTAGAGCATTTTTACAACATTATACATAGGTGCTGAATACATAAAAAGCGACTGTTCAGCGACAGACAAGTCGCATCGGCTGAAAGTAGGCCAGAATGTCAGTCCATGTTGGAGCAGGTTTAGATACAGTCTAAAGTATAGATCTCAAAGTCTGTGCACAGAATTTAGCAAGGGCCTCGCACCTTCTGATGCATCAGGTAGGTGCACAATAGCATAGCCTAACCCTCTGTACTTTGGTCTATATTGATGCGGGACATAGACAGCCAGCTGATGACCAATCCATTAGTGCAATGGATGGCTGGAAGCATTTGTCTTTGCCTTTGCAATACCACAGAAGCAATGCATGGTCAATGTACAGCAATGACACACCTGTGTGAACAGCCAGGAGACCCCCCCCCCCCCCCATGTTATGTTACATAGTTACATAGTTAGTACGGTCGAAAAAAGACATATGTCCATCAAGTTCAACCAGGGAATTAAGGGGTAGGGGTGTGGCGCGATATTGGGGAAGGGATGAGATTTTATATTTCTTCATAAGCATTAATCTTATTTTGTCAATTAGGAACATTCAGCACCCACCCGCTATCAAGGCAGCTGCCTATCATGTCATGCCCTACCTGCACAGGTGTGCTGGCTACTCAAATGATCCAATTAAGGAGGCCATTTAGTCAGCAGCAGCAGAAGTCCTGTGCCTGGACGCTCCAACAGCGGCCAGACACAAGCAGAAGCAGAAGCAGCAGAAGCAGCAGCAGCACCACCTTTTGTTTTTTGGCTGCAGCAGCAGCAAGGCCCACAGGGCTGGCTAGCTGGCTAGCCAGCAAGCAGGTAGCAATGAAAGTAGGAATCTTTCTTTTTAACCCTGTAAGGGGGTGGTGCACTGTACCCGAAGATACTGCCATATCGGGTCAATGCATAGGGCGACGGAAGCAAGCTTCGAAATCGGCCCCCGTTCTCAAAAATCCATTTAATATATGGTCCCCAGATAGGGGACGTATCAGATATTAAACTGATAAGAACAGATACTACACTTGATCTTAGCCAAAAGGCCGAGAAGCGATAACCGTGAAAGGGGCGGGCCCAACAAGGTGCCCTTCATGGGCACTATCACTGCTTGCTGTCAGGGAGGCTGCCAGACAATTTTCCATGCACACTCTGGGCTGGGGGGCAGTCAACCACCAGTACACACAGCAGAACCTAAACCCATACCATTATTGCTAAGCAGCAAGACAGGGGCCCATTGCACTCCCACGGGGCCTTTTTAAATGCAATCCATAACCCGGATTTGCCAGGAACCCTTCTTACTCCTCCTACTTGCATGTGACACTGGGCTTAGGATCTGCATAGGAAACACACACACAAGCACACACCTACCTTTGTTGCCTGCAGATGCCTCCTTGGCTGTCCCCAAACGGTATCAAACCAACACCCACGGGAAGCTGTAAGCATAGAGGACATGCCTGCACCCCATTGGACTTACCTGTGTGGGTTAAACCCGGGTTATTTGACAACCTATGGCGGTGATGGTTCTGCTCAGGCAGAGCAGTGCTGATGCTCCTCATAAAGCTGTCGCTGCTGTGAAGGTTCTAGGTGACATCACAAATCCCTATGGTTACATACACAACAAAGCTGGGTTGTTGTTGTTTACACTCTGCAAGGCCTGTGGAAGTGAGTGACATCATAGCACTGTAGTTCTGAGGGTTCTAGATGGATGCAACAATCTCCTGTTGCTTCTATGAAGGCCATAATAGACGACATCACCAAACAGCTCCATAGTCACATACACAGCAAAGGAGAGATGTTGTTTACACCTAGTGATGTCAGTGGTATTGAGTGACATCACAGCACAGTGCTAAGGCTCCTGGGCCTGGACACAGCAGCGGCTGCAATATCTCAACGGAGAATACGTTTATATATATGTGTGTGTGTGCGCGTATATATATATATATATATATATATATATATATATATATATTTCTCCGCCGAAATCACTTTTAAACCCATTTCCACCTTTTTTTCCCTTCTCTTCCTCTTACTTTTTTTTCACGTTTTTTTACGTTTTTCTCCTTTTCGCCTCTTTTCTGGGCGTATTATTCTTCTTTTTCTTCTTTTTTTTCGTCTAATGCATACCCCATCAGTGCAGCAATGCTTATTCAATACCGCCAGCAGATGGAGACACTGGGGGATAATTTTCTAAGGATTTATACTGATTTTTCCTGTCTGAATTTGTCGCACAGAAAGTTGCAGGCCAAATATGTGTGACATTTCTGCGACTTTAGCTTCTAGAGCATTTTTACAACATTATACATAGGTGCTGAATACATAAAAAGCGACTGTTCAGCGACAGACAAGTCACATCGGCTGAAAGTAGGCCAGAATGTCAGTCCATGTTGGAGCAGGTTTAGATACAGTCTAAAGTATAGATCTCAAAGTCTGTGCACAGAATTTAGCAAGGGCCTCGCACCTTCTGATGCATCAGGTAGGTGCACAATAGCATAGCCTAACCCTCTGTACTTTGGTCTATATTGATGCGGGACATAGACAGCCAGCTGATGACCAATCCATTAGTGCAATGGATGGCTGGAAGCATTTGTCTTTGCCTTTGCAATACCACAGAAGCAATGCATGGTCAATGTACAGCAATGACACACCTGTGTGAACAGCCAGGAGACCCCCCCCCCCCCCATGTTATGTTACATAGTTACATAGTTAGTACGGTCGAAAAAAGACATATGTCCATCAAGTTCAACCAGGGAATTAAGGGGTAGGGGTGTGGCGCGATATTGGGGAAGGGATGAGATTTTATATTTCTTCATAAGCATTAATCTTATTTTGTCAATTAGGAACATTCAGCACCCACCCGCTATCAAGGCAGCTGCCTATCATGTCATGCCCTACCTGCACAGGTGTGCTGGCTACTCAAATGATCCAATTAAGGAGGCCATTTAGTCAGCAGCAGCAGAAGTCCTGTGCCTGGACGCTCCAACAGCGGCCAGACACAAGCAGAAGCAGAAGCAGCAGAAGCAGCAGCAGCACCACCTTTTGTTTTTTGGCTGCAGCAGCAGCAAGGCCCACAGGGCTGGCTAGCTGGCTAGCCAGCAAGCAGGTAGCAATGAAAGTAGGAATCTTTCTTTTTAACCCTGTAAGGGGGTGGTGCACTGTACCCGAAGATACTGCCATATCGGGTCAATGCATAGGGCGACGGAAGCAAGCTTCGAAATCGGCCCCCGTTCTCAAAAATCCATTTAATATATGGTCCCCAGATAGGGGACGTATCAGATATTAAACTGATAAGAACAGATACTACACTTGATCTTAGCCAAAAGGCCGAGAAGCGATAACCGTGAAAGGGGCGGGCCCAACAAGGTGCCCTTCATGGGCACTATCACTGCTTGCTGTCAGGGAGGCTGCCAGACAATTTTCCATGCACACTCTGGGCTGGGGGGCAGTCAACCACCAGTACACACAGCAGAACCTAAACCCATACCATTATTGCTAAGCAGCAAGACAGGGGCCCATTGCACTCCCACGGGGCCTTTTTAAATGCAATCCATAACCCGGATTTGCCAGGAACCCTTCTTACTCCTCTTACTTGCATGTGACACTGGGCTTAGGATCTGCATAGGAAACACACACACAAGCACACACCTACCTTTGTTGCCTGCAGATGCCTCCTTGGCTGTCCCCAAACGGTATCAAACCAACACCCACGGGAAGCTGTAAGCATAGAGGACATGCCTGCACCCCATTGGACTTACCTGTGTGGGTTAAACCCGGGTTATTTGACAACCTATGGCGGTGATGGTTCTGCTCAGGCAGAGCAGTGCTGATGCTCCTCATAAAGCTGTCGCTGCTGTGAAGGTTCTAGGTGACATCACAAATCCCTATGGTTACATACACAACAAAGCTGGGTTGTTGTTGTTTACACTCTGCAAGGCCTGTGGAAGTGAGTGACATCATAGCACTGTAGTTCTGAGGGTTCTAGATGGATGCAACAATCTCCTGTTGCTTCTATGAAGGCCATAATAGACGACATCACCAAACAGCTCCATAGTCACATACACAGCAAAGGAGAGATGTTGTTTACACCTAGTGATGTCAGTGGTATTGAGTGACATCACAGCACAGTGCTAAGGCTCCTGGGCCTGGACACAGCAGCGGCTGCAATATCTCAACGGAGAATACGTTTATATATATGTGTGTGTGTGCGCGTATATATATATATATATATATATATATATATATATATATATATTTCTCCGCCGAAATCACTTTTAAACCCATTTCCACCTTTTTTTCCCTTCTCTTCCTCTTACTTTTTTTTCACGTTTTTTTACGTTTTTCTCCTTTTCGCCTCTTTTCTGGGCGTATTATTCTTCTTTTTCTTCTTTTTTTTCGTCTAATGCATACCCCATCAGTGCAGCAATGCTTATTCAATACCGCCAGCAGATGGAGACACTGGGGGATAATTTTCTAAGGATTTATACTGATTTTTCCTGTCTGAATTTGTCGCACAGAAAGTTGCAGGCCAAATATGTGTGACATTTCTGCGACTTTAGCTTCTAGAGCATTTTTACAACATTATACATAGGTGCTGAATACATAAAAAGCGACTGTTCAGCGACAGACAAGTCACATCGGCTGAAAGTAGGCCAGAATGTCAGTCCATGTTGGAGCAGGTTTAGATACAGTCTAAAGTATAGATCTCAAAGTCTGTGCACAGAATTTAGCAAGGGCCTCGCACCTTCTGATGCATCAGGTAGGTGCACAATAGCATAGCCTAACCCTCTGTACTTTGGTCTATATTGATGCGGGACATAGACAGCCAGCTGATGACCAATCCATTAGTGCAATGGATGGCTGGAAGCATTTGTCTTTGCCTTTGCAATACCACAGAAGCAATGCATGGTCAATGTACAGCAATGACACACCTGTGTGAACAGCCAGGAGACCCCCCCCCCCCCCCATGTTATGTTACATAGTTACATAGTTAGTACGGTCGAAAAAAGACATATGTCCATCAAGTTCAACCAGGGAATTAAGGGGTAGGGGTGTGGCGCGATATTGGGGAAGGGATGAGATTTTATATTTCTTCATAAGCATTAATCTTATTTTGTCAATTAGGAACATTCAGCACCCACCCGCTATCAAGGCAGCTGCCTATCATGTCATGCCCTACCTGCACAGGTGTGCTGGCTACTCAAATGATCCAATTAAGGAGGCCATTTAGTCAGCAGCAGCAGAAGTCCTGTGCCTGGACGCTCCAACAGCGGCCAGACACAAGCAGAAGCAGAAGCAGCAGAAGCAGCAGCAGCACCACCTTTTGTTTTTTGGCTGCAGCAGCAGCAAGGCCCACAGGGCTGGCTAGCTGGCTAGCCAGCAAGCAGGTAGCAATGAAAGTAGGAATCTTTCTTTTTAACCCTGTAAGGGGGTGGTGCACTGTACCCGAAGATACTGCCATATCGGGTCAATGCATAGGGCGACGGAAGCAAGCTTCGAAATCGGCCCCCGTTCTCAAAAATCCATTTAATATATGGTCCCCAGATAGGGGACGTATCAGATATTAAACTGATAAGAACAGATACTACACTTGATCTTAGCCAAAAGGCCGAGAAGCGATAACCGTGAAAGGGGCGGGCCCAACAAGGTGCCCTTCATGGGCACTATCACTGCTTGCTGTCAGGGAGGCTGCCAGACAATTTTCCATGCACACTCTGGGCTGGGGGGCAGTCAACCACCAGTACACACAGCAGAACCTAAACCCATACCATTATTGCTAAGCAGCAAGACAGGGGCCCATTGCACTCCCACGGGGCCTTTTTAAATGCAATCCATAACCCGGATTTGCCAGGAACCCTTCTTACTCCTCTTACTTGCATGTGACACTGGGCTTAGGATCTGCATAGGAAACACACACACAAGCACACACCTACCTTTGTTGCCTGCAGATGCCTCCTTGGCTGTCCCCAAACGGTATCAAACCAACACCCACGGGAAGCTGTAAGCATAGAGGACATGCCTGCACCCCATTGGACTTACCTGTGTGGGTTAAACCCGGGTTATTTGACAACCTATGGCGGTGATGGTTCTGCTCAGGCAGAGCAGTGCTGATGCTCCTCATAAAGCTGTCGCTGCTGTGAAGGTTCTAGGTGACATCACAAATCCCTATGGTTACATACACAACAAAGCTGGGTTGTTGTTGTTTACACTCTGCAAGGCCTGTGGAAGTGAGTGACATCATAGCACTGTAGTTCTGAGGGTTCTAGATGGATGCAACAATCTCCTGTTGCTTCTATGAAGGCCATAATAGACGACATCACCAAACAGCTCCATAGTCACATACACAGCAAAGGAGAGATGTTGTTTACACCTAGTGATGTCAGTGGTATTGAGTGACATCACAGCACAGTGCTAAGGCTCCTGGGCCTGGACACAGCAGCGGCTGCAATATCTCAACGGAGAATACGTTTATATATATGTGTGTGTGTGCGCGTATATATATATATATATATATATATATATATATATATATATATATATTTCTCCGCCGAAATCACTTTTAAACCCATTTCCACCTTTTTTTCCCTTCTCTTCCTCTTACTTTTTTTTCACGTTTTTTTACGTTTTTCTCCTTTTCGCCTCTTTTCTGGGCGTATTATTCTTCTTTTTCTTCTTTTTTTTCGTCTAATGCATACCCCATCAGTGCAGCAATGCTTATTCAATACCGCCAGCAGATGGAGACACTGGGGGATAATTTTCTAAGGATTTATACTGATTTTTCCTGTCTGAATTTGTCGCACAGAAAGTTGCAGGCCAAATATGTGTGACATTTCTGCGACTTTAGCTTCTAGAGCATTTTTACAACATTATACATAGGTGCTGAATACATAAAAAGCGACTGTTCAGCGACAGACAAGTCGCATCGGCTGAAAGTAGGCCAGAATGTCAGTCCATGTTGGAGCAGGTTTAGATACAGTCTAAAGTATAGATCTCAAAGTCTGTGCACAGAATTTAGCAAGGGCCTCGCACCTTCTGATGCATCAGGTAGGTGCACAATAGCATAGCCTAACCCTCTGTACTTTGGTCTATATTGATGCGGGACATAGACAGCCAGCTGATGACCAATCCATTAGTGCAATGGATGGCTGGAAGCATTTGTCTTTGCCTTTGCAATACCACAGAAGCAATGCATGGTCAATGTACAGCAATGACACACCTGTGTGAACAGCCAGGAGACCCCCCCCCCCCCCCCCCCATGTTATGTTACATAGTTACATAGTTAGTACGGTCGAAAAAAGACATATGTCCATCAAGTTCAACCAGGGAATTAAGGGGTAGGGGTGTGGCGCGATATTGGGGAAGGGATGAGATTTTATATTTCTTCATAAGCATTAATCTTATTTTGTCAATTAGGAACATTCAGCACCCACCCGCTATCAAGGCAGCTGCCTATCATGTCATGCCCTACCTGCACAGGTGTGCTGGCTACTCAAATGATCCAATTAAGGAGGCCATTTAGTCAGCAGCAGCAGAAGTCCTGTGCCTGGACGCTCCAACAGCGGCCAGACACAAGCAGAAGCAGAAGCAGCAGAAGCAGCAGCAGCACCACCTTTTGTTTTTTGGCTGCAGCAGCAGCAAGGCCCACAGGGCTGGCTAGCTGGCTAGCCAGCAAGCAGGTAGCAATGAAAGTAGGAATCTTTCTTTTTAACCCTGTAAGGGGGTGGTGCACTGTACCCGAAGATACTGCCATATCGGGTCAATGCATAGGGCGACGGAAGCAAGCTTCGAAATCGGCCCCCGTTCTCAAAAATCCATTTAATATATGGTCCCCAGATAGGGGACGTATCAGATATTAAACTGATAAGAACAGATACTACACTTGATCTTAGCCAAAAGGCCGAGAAGCGATAACCGTGAAAGGGGCGGGCCCAACAAGGTGCCCTTCATGGGCACTATCACTGCTTGCTGTCAGGGAGGCTGCCAGACAATTTTCCATGCACACTCTGGGCTGGGGGGCAGTCAACCACCAGTACACACAGCAGAACCTAAACCCATACCATTATTGCTAAGCAGCAAGACAGGGGCCCATTGCACTCCCACGGGGCCTTTTTAAATGCAATCCATAACCCGGATTTGCCAGGAACCCTTCTTACTCCTCCTACTTGCATGTGACACTGGGCTTAGGATCTGCATAGGAAACACACACACAAGCACACACCTACCTTTGTTGCCTGCAGATGCCTCCTTGGCTGTCCCCAAACGGTATCAAACCAACACCCACGGGAAGCTGTAAGCATAGAGGACATGCCTGCACCCCATTGGACTTACCTGTGTGGGTTAAACCCGGGTTATTTGACAACCTATGGCGGTGATGGTTCTGCTCAGGCAGAGCAGTGCTGATGCTCCTCATAAAGCTGTCGCTGCTGTGAAGGTTCTAGGTGACATCACAAATCCCTATGGTTACATACACAACAAAGCTGGGTTGTTGTTGTTTACACTCTGCAAGGCCTGTGGAAGTGAGTGACATCATAGCACTGTAGTTCTGAGGGTTCTAGATGGATGCAACAATCTCCTGTTGCTTCTATGAAGGCCATAATAGACGACATCACCAAACAGCTCCATAGTCACATACACAGCAAAGGAGAGATGTTGTTTACACCTAGTGATGTCAGTGGTATTGAGTGACATCACAGCACAGTGCTAAGGCTCCTGGGCCTGGACACAGCAGCGGCTGCAATATCTCAACGGAGAATACGTTTATATATATGTGTGTGTGTGCGCGTATATATATATATATATATATATATATATATATATATATATATATATATTTCTCCGCCGAAATCACTTTTAAACCCATTTCCACCTTTTTTTCCCTTCTCTTCCTCTTACTTTTTTTTCACGTTTTTTTACGTTTTTCTCCTTTTCGCCTCTTTTCTGGGCGTATTATTCTTCTTTTTCTTCTTTTTTTTCGTCTAATGCATACCCCATCAGTGCAGCAATGCTTATTCAATACCGCCAGCAGATGGAGACACTGGGGGATAATTTTCTAAGGATTTATACTGATTTTTGCTGTCTGAATTTGTCGCACAGAAAGTTGCAGGCCAAATATGTGTGACATTTTCTGCGACTTTAGCTTCTAGAGCATTTTTACAACATTATACATAGGTGCTGAATACATAAAAAGCGACTGTTCAGCGACAGACAAGTCGCATCGGCTGAAAGTAGGCCAGAATGTCAGTCCATGTTGGAGCAGGTTTAGATACAGTCTAAAGTATAGATCTCAAAGTCTGTGCACAGAATTTAGCAAGGGCCCTCGCACCTTCTGATGCATCAGGTAGGTGCACAATAGCATAGCCTAACCCTCTGTACTTTTGGTCTATATTGATGCGGGACATAGACAGCCAGCTGATGACCAATCCATTAGTGCAATGGATGGCTGGAAGCATTTGTCTTTGCCTTTGCAATACCACAGAAGCAATGCATGGTCAATGTACAGCAATGACACACCTGTGTGAACAGCCAGGAGACCCCCCCCCCCCCCCCCCCCATGTTATGTTACATAGTTACATAGTTAGTACGGTCGAAAAAAGACATATGTCCATCAAGTTCAAACCAGGGAATTAAGGGGTAGGGGTGTGGCGCGATATTGGGGAAGGGATGAGATTTTATATTTCTTCATAAGCATTAATCTTATTTTGTCAATTAGGAACATTCAGCACCCACCCGCTATCAAGGCAGCTGCCTATCATGTCATGCCCTACCTGCACAGGTGTGCTGGCTACTCAAATGATCCAATTAAGGAGGCCATTTAGTCAGCAGCAGCAGAAGTCCTGTGCCTGGACGCTCCAACAGCGGCCAGACACAAGCAGAAGCAGAAGCAGCAGAAGCAGCAGCAGCACCACCTTTTGTTTTTTGGCTGCAGCAGCAGCAAGGCCCACAGGGCTGGCTAGCTGGCTAGCCAGCAAGCAGGTAGCAATGAAAGTAGGAATCTTTCTTTTTAACCCTGTAAGGGGGTGGTGCACTGTACCCGAAGATACTGCCATATCGGGTCAATGCATAGGGCGACGGAAGCAAGCTTCGAAATCGGCCCCCGTTCTCAAAAATCCATTTAATATATGGTCCCCAGATAGGGGACGTATCAGATATTAAACTGATAAGAACAGATACTACACTTGATCTTAGCCAAAAGGCCGAGAAGCGATAACCGTGAAAGGGGCGGGCCCAACAAGGTGCCCTTCATGGGCACTATCACTGCTTGCTGTCAGGGAGGCTGCCAGACAATTTTCCATGCACACTCTGGGCTGGGGGGCAGTCAACCACCAGTACACACAGCAGAACCTAAACCCATACCATTATTGCTAAGCAGCAAGACAGGGGCCCATTGCACTCCCACGGGGCCTTTTTAAATGCAATCCATAACCCGGATTTGCCAGGAACCCTTCTTACTCCTCCTACTTGCATGTGACACTGGGCTTAGGATCTGCATAGGAAACACACACACAAGCACACACCTACCTTTGTTGCCTGCAGATGCCTCCTTGGCTGTCCCCAAACGGTATCAAACCAACACCCACGGGAAGCTGTAAGCATAGAGGACATGCCTGCACCCCATTGGACTTACCTGTGTGGGTTAAACCCGGGTTATTTGACAACCTATGGCGGTGATGGTTCTGCTCAGGCAGAGCAGTGCTGATGCTCCTCATAAAGCTGTCGCTGCTGTGAAGGTTCTAGGTGACATCACAAATCCCTATGGTTACATACACAACAAAGCTGGGTTGTTGTTGTTTACACTCTGCAAGGCCTGTGGAAGTGAGTGACATCATAGCACTGTAGTTCTGAGGGTTCTAGATGGATGCAACAATCTCCTGTTGCTTCTATGAAGGCCATAATAGACGACATCACCAAACAGCTCCATAGTCACATACACAGCAAAGGAGAGATGTTGTTTACACCTAGTGATGTCAGTGGTATTGAGTGACATCACAGCACAGTGCTAAGGCTCCTGGGCCTGGACACAGCAGCGGCTGCAATATCTCAACGGAGAATACGTTTATATATATGTGTGTGTGTGCGCGTATATATATATATATATATATATATATATATATATATATATATTTCTCCGCCGAAATCACTTTTAAACCCATTTCCACCTTTTTTTTCCCTTCTCTTCCTCTTACTTTTTTTTCACGTTTTTTTACGTTTTTCTCCTTTTCGCCTCTTTTCTGGGCGTATTATTCTTCTTTTTCTTCTTTTTTTTCGTCTAATGCATACCCCATCAGTGCAGCAATGCTTATTCAATACCGCCAGCAGATGGAGACACTGGGGGATAATTTTCTAAGGATTTATACTGATTTTTCCTGTCTGAATTTGTCGCACAGAAAGTTGCAGGCCAAATATGTGTGACATTTCTGCGACTTTAGCTTCTAGAGCATTTTTACAACATTATACATAGGTGCTGAATACATAAAAAGCGACTGTTCAGCGACAGACAAGTCGCATCGGCTGAAAGTAGGCCAGAATGTCAGTCCATGTTGGAGCAGGTTTAGATACAGTCTAAAGTATAGATCTCAAAGTCTGTGCACAGAATTTAGCAAGGGCCTCGCACCTTCTGATGCATCAGGTAGGTGCACAATAGCATAGCCTAACCCTCTGTACTTTGGTCTATATTGATGCGGGACATAGACAGCCAGCTGATGACCAATCCATTAGTGCAATGGATGGCTGGAAGCATTTGTCTTTGCCTTTGCAATACCACAGAAGCAATGCATGGTCAATGTACAGCAATGACACACCTGTGTGAACAGCCAGGAGACCCCCCCCCCATGTTATGTTACATAGTTACATAGTTAGTACGGTCGAAAAAAGACATATGTCCATCAAGTTCAACCAGGGAATTAAGGGGTAGGGGTGTGGCGCGATATTGGGGAAGGGATGAGATTTTATATTTCTTCATAAGCATTAATCTTATTTTGTCAATTAGGAACATTCAGCACCCACCCGCTATCAAGGCAGCTGCCTATCATGTCATGCCCTACCTGCACAGGTGTGCTGGCTACTCAAATGATCCAATTAAGGAGGCCATTTAGTCAGCAGCAGCAGAAGTCCTGTGCCTGGACGCTCCAACAGCGGCCAGACACAAGCAGAAGCAGAAGCAGCAGAAGCAGCAGCAGCACCACCTTTTGTTTTTTGGCTGCAGCAGCAGCAAGGCCCACAGGGCTGGCTAGCTGGCTAGCCAGCAAGCAGGTAGCAATGAAAGTAGGAATCTTTCTTTTTAACCCTGTAAGGGGGTGGTGCACTGTACCCGAAGATACTGCCATATCGGGTCAATGCATAGGGCGACGGAAGCAAGCTTCGAAATCGGCCCCCGTTCTCAAAAATCCATTTAATATATGGTCCCCAGATAGGGGACGTATCAGATATTAAACTGATAAGAACAGATACTACACTTGATCTTAGCCAAAAGGCCGAGAAGCGATAACCGTGAAAGGGGCGGGCCCAACAAGGTGCCCTTCATGGGCACTATCACTGCTTGCTGTCAGGGAGGCTGCCAGACAATTTTCCATGCACACTCTGGGCTGGGGGGCAGTCAACCACCAGTACACACAGCAGAACCTAAACCCATACCATTATTGCTAAGCAGCAAGACAGGGGCCCATTGCACTCCCACGGGGCCTTTTTAAATGCAATCCATAACCCGGATTTGCCAGGAACCCTTCTTACTCCTCCTACTTGCATGTGACACTGGGCTTAGGATCTGCATAGGAAACACACACACAAGCACACACCTACCTTTGTTGCCTGCAGATGCCTCCTTGGCTGTCCCCAAACGGTATCAAACCAACACCCACGGGAAGCTGTAAGCATAGAGGACATGCCTGCACCCCATTGGACTTACCTGTGTGGGTTAAACCCGGGTTATTTGACAACCTATGGCGGTGATGGTTCTGCTCAGGCAGAGCAGTGCTGATGCTCCTCATAAAGCTGTCGCTGCTGTGAAGGTTCTAGGTGACATCACAAATCCCTATGGTTACATACACAACAAAGCTGGGTTGTTGTTGTTTACACTCTGCAAGGCCTGTGGAAGTGAGTGACATCATAGCACTGTAGTTCTGAGGGTTCTAGATGGATGCAACAATCTCCTGTTGCTTCTATGAAGGCCATAATAGACGACATCACCAAACAGCTCCATAGTCACATACACAGCAAAGGAGAGATGTTGTTTACACCTAGTGATGTCAGTGGTATTGAGTGACATCACAGCACAGTGCTAAGGCTCCTGGGCCTGGACACAGCAGCGGCTGCAATATCTCAACGGAGAATACGTTTATATATATGTGTGTGTGTGCGCGTATATATATATATATATATATATATATATATATATTTCTCCGCCGAAATCACTTTTAAACCCATTTCCACCTTTTTTTCCCTTCTCTTCCTCTTACTTTTTTTTCACGTTTTTTTACGTTTTTCTCCTTTTCGCCTCTTTTCTGGGCGTATTATTCTTCTTTTTCTTCTTTTTTTTCGTCTAATGCATACCCCATCAGTGCAGCAATGCTTATTCAATACCGCCAGCAGATGGAGACACTGGGGGATAATTTTCTAAGGATTTATACTGATTTTTCCTGTCTGAATTTGTCGCACAGAAAGTTGCAGGCCAAATATGTGTGACATTTCTGCGACTTTAGCTTCTAGAGCATTTTTACAACATTATACATAGGTGCTGAATACATAAAAAGCGACTGTTCAGCGACAGACAAGTCGCATCGGCTGAAAGTAGGCCAGAATGTCAGTCCATGTTGGAGCAGGTTTAGATACAGTCTAAAGTATAGATCTCAAAGTCTGTGCACAGAATTTAGCAAGGGCCTCCCACCTTCTGATGCATCAGGTAGGTGCACAATAGCATAGCCTAACCCTCTGTACTTTGGTCTATATTGATGCGGGACATAGACAGCCAGCTGATGACCAATCCATTAGTGCAATGGATGGCTGGAAGCATTTGTCTTTGCCTTTGCAATACCACAGAAGCAATGCATGGTCAATGTACAGCAATGACACACCTGTGTGAACAGCCAGGAGACCCCCCCCCCCCCCATGTTATGTTACATAGTTACATAGTTAGTACGGTCGAAAAAAGACATATGTCCATCAAGTTCAACCAGGGAATTAAGGGGTAGGGGTGTGGCGCGATATTGGGGAAGGGATGAGATTTTATATTTCTTCATAAGCATTAATCTTATTTTGTCAATTAGGAACATTCAGCACCCACCCGCTATCAAGGCAGCTGCCTATCATGTCATGCCCTACCTGCACAGGTGTGCTGGCTACTCAAATGATCCAATTAAGGAGGCCATTTAGTCAGCAGCAGCAGAAGTCCTGTGCCTGGACGCTCCAACAGCGGCCAGACACAAGCAGAAGCAGAAGCAGCAGAAGCAGCAGCAGCAGCACCACCTTTTGTTTTTTGGCTGCAGCAGCAGCAAGGCCCACAGGGCTGGCTAGCTGGCTAGCCAGCAAGCAGGTAGCAATGAAAGTAGGAATCTTTCTTTTTAACCCTGTAAGGGGGTGGTGCACTGTACCCGAAGATACTGCCATATCGGGTCAATGCATAGGGCGACGGAAGCAAGCTTCGAAATCGGCCCCCGTTCTCAAAAATCCATTTAATATATGGTCCCCAGATAGGGGACGTATCAGATATTAAACTGATAAGAACAGATACTACACTTGATCTTAGCCAAAAGGCCGAGAAGCGATAATCGTGAAAGGGGCGGGCCCAACAAGGTGCCCTTCATGGGCACTATCACTGCTTGCTGTCAGGGAGGCTGCCAGACAATTTTCCATGCACACTCTGGGCTGGGGGGCAGTCAACCACCAGTACACACAGCAGAACCTAAACCCATACCATTATTGCTAAGCAGCAAGACAGGGGCCCATTGCACTCCCACGGGGCCTTTTTAAATGCAATCCATAACCCGGATTTGCCAGGAACCCTTCTTACTCCTCCTACTTGCATGTGACACTGGGCTTAGGATCTGCATAGGAAACACACACACAAGCACACACCTACCTTTGTTGCCTGCAGATGCCTCCTTGGCTGTCCCCAAACGGTATCAAACCAACACCCACGGGAAGCTGTAAGCATAGAGGACATGCCTGCACCCCATTGGACTTACCTGTGTGGGTTAAACCCGGGTTATTTGACAACCTATGGCGGTGATGGTTCTGCTCAGGCAGAGCAGTGCTGATGCTCCTCATAAAGCTGTCGCTGCTGTGAAGGTTCTAGGTGACATCACAAATCCCTATGGTTACATACACAACAAAGCTGGGTTGTTGTTGTTTACACTCTGCAAGGCCTGTGGAAGTGAGTGACATCATAGCACTGTAGTTCTGAGGGTTCTAGATGGATGCAACAATCTCCTGTTGCTTCTATGAAGGCCATAATAGACGACATCACCAAACAGCTCCATAGTCACATACACAGCAAAGGAGAGATGTTGTTTACACCTAGTGATGTCAGTGGTATTGAGTGACATCACAGCACAGTGCTAAGGCTCCTGGGCCTGGACACAGCAGCGGCTGCAATATCTCAACGGAGAATACGTTTATATATATGTGTGTGTGTGCGCGTATATATATATATATATATATATATATATATATATATATATTTCTCTGCCGAAATCACGTTTAAACCCATTTCCACCTTTTTTTCCCTTCTCTTCCTCTTACTTTTTTTTCAAGTTTTTTTACGTTTTTCTCCTTTTCGCCTCTTTTCTGGGCGTATTATTCTTCTTTTTCTTCTTTTTTTTCGTCTAATGCATACCCCATCAGTGCAGCAATGCTTATTCAATACCGCCAGCAGATGGAGACACTGGGGGATAATTTTCTAAGGATTTATACTGATTTTTCCTGTCTGAATTTGTCGCACAGAAAGTTGCAGGCCAAATATGTGTGACATTTCTGCGACTTTAGCTTCTAGAGCATTTTTACAACATTATACATAGGTGCTGAATACATAAAAAGCGACTGTTCAGCGACAGACAAGTCGCATCGGCTGAAAGTAGGCCAGAATGTCAGTCCATGTTGGAGCAGGTTTAGATACAGTCTAAAGTATAGATCTCAAAGTCTGTGCACAGAATTTAGCAAGGGCCTCGCACCTTCTGATGCATCAGGTAGGTGCACAATAGCATAGCCTAACCCTCTGTACTTTGGTCTATATTGATGCGGGACATAGACAGCCAGCTGATGACCAATCCATTAGTGCAATGGATGGCTGGAAGCATTTGTCTTTGCCTTTGCAATACCACAGAAGCAATGCATGGTCAATGTACAGCAATGACACACCTGTGTGAACAGCCAGGAGACCCCCCCCCCCCCCCATGTTATGTTACATAGTTACATAGTTAGTACGGTCGAAAAAAGACATATGTCCATCAAGTTCAACCAGGGAATTAAGGGGTAGGGGTGTGGCGCGATATTGGGGAAGGGATGAGATTTTATATTTCTTCATAAGCATTAATCTTATTTTGTCAATTAGGAACATTCAGCACCCACCCGCTATCAAGGCAGCTGCCTATCATGTCATGCCCTACCTGCACAGGTGTGCTGGCTACTCAAATGATCCAATTAAGGAGGCCATTTAGTCAGCAGCAGCAGAAGTCCTGTGCCTGGACGCTCCAACAGCGGCCAGACACAAGCAGAAGCAGAAGCAGCAGAAGCAGCAGCAGCACCACCTTTTGTTTTTTGGCTGCAGCAGCAGCAAGGCCCACAGGGCTGGCTAGCTGGCTAGCCAGCAAGCAGGTAGCAATGAAAGTAGGAATCTTTCTTTTTAACCCTGTAAGGGGGTGGTGCACTGTACCCGAAGATACTGCCATATCGGGTCAATGCATAGGGCGACGGAAGCAAGCTTCGAAATCGGCCCCCGTTCTCAAAAATCCATTTAATATATGGTCCCCAGATAGGGGACGTATCAGATATTAAACTGATAAGAACAGATACTACACTTGATCTTAGCCAAAAGGCCGAGAAGCGATAACCGTGAAAGGGGCGGGCCCAACAAGGTGCCCTTCATGGGCACTATCACTGCTTGCTGTCAGGGAGGCTGCCAGACAATTTTCCATGCACACTCTGGGCTGGGGGGCAGTCAACCACCAGTACACACAGCAGAACCTAAACCCATACCATTATTGCTAAGCAGCAAGACAGGGGCCCATTGCACTCCCACGGGGCCTTTTTAAATGCAATCCATAACCCGGATTTGCCAGGAACCCTTCTTACTCCTCCTACTTGCATGTGACACTGGGCTTAGGATCTGCATAGGAAACACACACACAAGCACACACCTACCTTTGTTGCCTGCAGATGCCTCCTTGGCTGTCCCCAAACGGTATCAAACCAACACCCACGGGAAGCTGTAAGCATAGAGGACATGCCTGCACCCCATTGGACTTACCTGTGTGGGTTAAACCCGGGTTATTTGACAACCTATGGCGGTGATGGTTCTGCTCAGGCAGAGCAGTGCTGATGCTCCTCATAAGCTGTCGCTGCTGTGAAGGTTCTAGGTGACATCACAAATCCCTATGGTTACATACACAACAAAGCTGGGTTGTTGTTGTTTACACTCTGCAAGGCCTGTGGAAGTGAGTGACATCATAGCACTGTAGTTCTGAGGGTTCTAGATGGATGCAACAATCTCCTGTTGCTTCTATGAAGGCCATAATAGACGACATCACCAAACAGCTCCATAGTCACATACACAGCAAAGGAGAGATGTTGTTTACACCTAGTGATGTCAGTGGTATTGAGTGACATCACAGCACAGTGCTAAGGCTCCTGGGCCTGGACACAGCAGCGGCTGCAATATCTCAACGGAGAATACGTTTATATATATGTGTGTGTGTGCGCGTATATATATATATATATATATATATATATATATATATATATATATTTCTCCGCCGAAATCACTTTTAAACCCATTTCCACCTTTTTTTCCCTTCTCTTCCTCTTACTTTTTTTTCACGTTTTTTTACGTTTTTCTCCTTTTCGCCTCTTTTCTGGGCGTATTATTCTTCTTTTTCTTCTTTTTTTTCGTCTAATGCATACCCCATCAGTGCAGCAATGCTTATTCAATACCGCCAGCAGATGGAGACACTGGGGGATAATTTTCTAAGGATTTATACTGATTTTTCCTGTCTGAATTTGTCGCACAGAAAGTTGCAGGCCAAATATGTGTGACATTTCTGCGACTTTAGCTTCTAGAGCATTTTTACAACATTATACATAGGTGCTGAATACATAAAAAGCGACTGTTCAGCGACAGACAAGTCGCATCGGCTGAAAGTAGGCCAGAATGTCAGTCCATGTTGGAGCAGGTTTAGATACAGTCTAAAGTATAGATCTCAAAGTCTGTGCACAGAATTTAGCAAGGGCCTCGCACCTTCTGATGCATCAGGTAGGTGCACAATAGCATAGCCTAACCCTCTGTACTTTGGTCTATATTGATGCGGGACATAGACAGCCAGCTGATGACCAATCCATTAGTGCAATGGATGGCTGGAAGCATTTGTCTTTGCCTTTGCAATACCACAGAAGCAATGCATGGTCAATGT
Organism: Hyla sarda; assembly: GCF_029499605.1. NCBI lineage: Eukaryota > Metazoa > Chordata > Amphibia > Anura > Hylidae > Hyla > Hyla sarda. The sequence continues at coordinate 20,422 of NW_026610979.1, forward strand.
ACAGCAATGACACACCTGTGTGAACAGCCAGGAGACCCCCCCCCCCCCCCATGTTATGTTACATAGTTACATAGTTAGTACGGTCGAAAAAAGACATATGTCCATCAAGTTCAACCAGGGAATTAAGGGGTAGGGGTGTGGCGCGATATTGGGGAAGGGATGAGATTTTATATTTCTTCATAAGCATTAATCTTATTTTGTCAATTAGGAACATTCAGCACCCACCCGCTATCAAGGCAGCTGCCTATCATGTCATGCCCTACCTGCACAGGTGTGCTGGCTACTCAAATGATCCAATTAAGGAGGCCATTTAGTCAGCAGCAGCAGAAGTCCTGTGCCTGGACGCTCCAACAGCGGCCAGACACAAGCAGAAGCAGAAGCAGCAGAAGCAGCAGCAGCACCACCTTTTGTTTTTTGGCTGCAGCAGCAGCAAGGCCCACAGGGCTGGCTAGCTGGCTAGCCAGCAAGCAGGTAGCAATGAAAGTAGGAATCTTTCTTTTTAACCCTGTAAGGGGGTGGTGCACTGTACCCGAAGATACTGCCATATCGGGTCAATGCATAGGGCGACGGAAGCAAGCTTCGAAATCGGCCCCCGTTCTCAAAAATCCATTTAATATATGGTCCCCAGATAGGGGACGTATCAGATATTAAACTGATAAGAACAGATACTACACTTGATCTTAGCCAAAAGGCCGAGAAGCGATAACCGTGAAAGGGGCGGGCCCAACAAGGTGCCCTTCATGGGCACTATCACTGCTTGCTGTCAGGGAGGCTGCCAGACAATTTTCCATGCACACTCTGGGCTGGGGGGCAGTCAACCACCAGTACACACAGCAGAACCTAAACCCATACCATTATTGCTAAGCAGCAAGACAGGGGCCCATTGCACTCCCACGGGGCCTTTTTAAATGCAATCCATAACCCGGATTTGCCAGGAACCCTTCTTACTCCTCCTACTTGCATGTGACACTGGGCTTAGGATCTGCATAGGAAACACACACACAAGCACACACCTACCTTTGTTGCCTGCAGATGCCTCCTTGGCTGTCCCCAAACGGTATCAAACCAACACCCACGGGAAGCTGTAAGCATAGAGGACATGCCTGCACCCCATTGGACTTACCTGTGTGGGTTAAACCCGGGTTATTTGACAACCTATGGCGGTGATGGTTCTGCTCAGGCAGAGCAGTGCTGATGCTCCTCATAAAGCTGTCGCTGCTGTGAAGGTTCTAGGTGACATCACAAATCCCTATGGTTACATACACAACAAAGCTGGGTTGTTGTTGTTTACACTCTGCAAGGCCTGTGGAAGTGAGTGACATCATAGCACTGTAGTTCTGAGGGTTCTAGATGGATGCAACAATCTCCTGTTGCTTCTATGAAGGCCATAATAGACGACATCACCAAACAGCTCCATAGTCACATACACAGCAAAGGAGAGATGTTGTTTACACCTAGTGATGTCAGTGGTATTGAGTGACATCACAGCACAGTGCTAAGGCTCCTGGGCCTGGACACAGCAGCGGCTGCAATATCTCAACGGAGAATACGTTTATATATATGTGTGTGTGTGCGCGTATATATATATATATATATATATATATATATATATATATTTCTCCGCCGAAATCACTTTTAAACCCATTTCCACCTTTTTTTCCCTTCTCTTCCTCTTACTTTTTTTTCACGTTTTTTTACGTTTTTCTCCTTTTCGCCTCTTTTCTGGGCGTATTATTCTTCTTTTTCTTCTTTTTTTTCGTCTAATGCATACCCCATCAGTGCAGCAATGCTTATTCAATACCGCCAGCAGATGGAGACACTGGGGGATAATTTTCTAAGGATTTATACTGATTTTTCCTGTCTGAATTTGTCGCACAGAAAGTTGCAGGCCAAATATGTGTGACATTTCTGCGACTTTAGCTTCTAGAGCATTTTTACAACATTATACATAGGTGCTGAATACATAAAAAGCGACTGTTCAGCGACAGACAAGTCGCATCGGCTGAAAGTAGGCCAGAATGTCAGTCCATGTTGGAGCAGGTTTAGATACAGTCTAAAGTATAGATCTCAAAGTCTGTGCACAGAATTTAGCAAGGGCCTCGCACCTTCTGATGCATCAGGTAGGTGCACAATAGCATAGCCTAACCCTCTGTACTTTGGTCTATATTGATGCGGGACATAGACAGCCAGCTGATGACCAATCCATTAGTGCAATGGATGGCTGGAAGCATTTGTCTTTGCCTTTGCAATACCACAGAAGCAATGCATGGTCAATGTACAGCAATGACACACCTGTGTGAACAGCCAGGAGACCCCCCCCCCCCCCCCCATGTTATGTTACATAGTTACATAGTTAGTACGGTCGAAAAAAGACATATGTCCATCAAGTTCAACCAGGGAATTAAGGGGTAGGGGTGTGGCGCGATATTGGGGAAGGGATGAGATTTTATATTTCTTCATAAGCATTAATCTTATTTTGTCAATTAGGAACATTCAGCACCCACCCGCTATCAAGGCAGCTGCCTATCATGTCATGCCCTACCTGCACAGGTGTGCTGGCTACTCAAATGATCCAATTAAGGAGGCCATTTAGTCAGCAGCAGCAGAAGTCCTGTGCCTGGACGCTCCAACAGCGGCCAGACACAAGCAGAAGCAGCAGAAGCAGCAGCAGCACCACCTTTTGTTTTTTGGCTGCAGCAGCAGCAAGGCCCACAGGGCTGGCTAGCTGGCTAGCCAGCAAGCAGGTAGCAATGAAAGTAGGAATCTTTCTTTTTAACCCTGTAAGGGGGTGGTGCACTGTACCCGAAGATACTGCCATATCGGGTCAATGCATAGGGCGACGGAAGCAAGCTTCGAAATCGGCCCCCGTTCTCAAAAATCCATTTAATATATGGTCCCCAGATAGGGGACGTATCAGATATTAAACTGATAAGAACAGATACTACACTTGATCTTAGCCAAAAGGCCGAGAAGCGATAACCGTGAAAGGGGCGGGCCCAACAAGGTGCCCTTCATGGGCACTATCACTGCTTGCTGTCAGGGAGGCTGCCAGACAATTTTCCATGCACACTCTGGGCTGGGGGGCAGTCAACCACCAGTACACACAGCAGAACCTAAACCCATACCATTATTGCTAAGCAGCAAGACAGGGGCCCATTGCACTCCCACGGGGCCTTTTTAAATGCAATCCATAACCCGGATTTGCCAGGAACCCTTCTTACTCCTCCTACTTGCATGTGACACTGGGCTTAGGATCTGCATAGGAAACACACACACAAGCACACACCTACCTTTGTTGCCTGCAGATGCCTCCTTGGCTGTCCCCAAACGGTATCAAACCAACACCCACGGGAAGCTGTAAGCATAGAGGACATGCCTGCACCCCATTGGACTTACCTGTGTGGGTTAAACCCGGGTTATTTGACAACCTATGGCGGTGATGGTTCTGCTCAGGCAGAGCAGTGCTGATGCTCCTCATAAAGCTGTCGCTGCTGTGAAGGTTCTAGGTGACATCACAAATCCCTATGGTTACATACACAACAAAGCTGGGTTGTTGTTGTTTACACTCTGCAAGGCCTGTGGAAGTGAGTGACATCATAGCACTGTAGTTCTGAGGGTTCTAGATGGATGCAACAATCTCCTGTTGCTTCTATGAAGGCCATAATAGACGACATCACCAAACAGCTCCATAGTCACATACACAGCAAAGGAGAGATGTTGTTTACACCTAGTGATGTCAGTGGTATTGAGTGACATCACAGCACAGTGCTAAGGCTCCTGGGCCTGGACACAGCAGCGGCTGCAATATCTCAACGGAGAATACGTTTATATATATGTGTGTGTGTGCGCGTATATATATATATATATATATATATATATATATATATATATATATTTCTCCGCCGAAATCACTTTTAAACCCATTTCCACCTTTTTTTCCCTTCTCTTCCTCTTACTTTTTTTTCACGTTTTTTTACGTTTTTCTCCTTTTCGCCTCTTTTCTGGGCGTATTATTCTTCTTTTTCTTCTTTTTTTTCGTCTAATGCATACCCCATCAGTGCAGCAATGCTTATTCAATACCGCCAGCAGATGGAGACACTGGGGGATAATTTTCTAAGGATTTATACTGATTTTTCCTGTCTGAATTTGTCGCACAGAAAGTTGCAGGCCAAATATGTGTGACATTTCTGCGACTTTAGCTTCTAGAGCATTTTTACAACATTATACATAGGTGCTGAATACATAAAAAGCGACTGTTCAGCGACAGACAAGTCGCATCGGCTGAAAGTAGGCCAGAATGTCAGTCCATGTTGGAGCAGGTTTAGATACAGTCTAAAGTATAGATCTCAAAGTCTGTGCACAGAATTTAGCAAGGGCCTCGCACCTTCTGATGCATCAGGTAGGTGCACAATAGCATAGCCTAACCCTCTGTACTTTGGTCTATATTGATGCGGGACATAGACAGCCAGCTGATGACCAATCCATTAGTGCAATGGATGGCTGGAAGCATTTGTCTTTGCCTTTGCAATACCACAGAAGCAATGCATGGTCAATGTACAGCAATGACACACCTGTGTGAACAGCCAGGAGACCCCCCCCCCCCCATGTTATGTTACATAGTTACATAGTTAGTACGGTCGAAAAAAGACATATGTCCATCAAGTTCAACCAGGGAATTAAGGGGTAGGGGTGTGGCGCGATATTGGGGAAGGGATGAGATTTTATATTTCTTCATAAGCATTAATCTTATTTTGTCAATTAGGAACATTCAGCACCCACCCGCTATCAAGGCAGCTGCCTATCATGTCATGCCCTACCTGCACAGGTGTGTGTCACGATGCCGGCTGGCAGGTAGTGGATCCTCTGTGCCAGAGAGGGATTGGCGTGGACCGTGCTAGAGGATCGGTTCTAAGTCACTACTGGTTTTCACCAGAGCCCGCCGCAAAGCGGGATGGTCTTGCTGCGGCGGTAGTGACCAGGTCGTATCCCCTAGCAACGGCTCAACCTCTCTGGCTGCTGAAGATAGGCGCGGTACAAGGGAGTAGACAGAAGCAAGGTCGGACGTAGCAGAAGGTCGGGGCAGGCAGCAAGGATCGTAGTCAGGGGCAACGGCAGAAGGTCTGGAATCACAGGCAAGGAACACACAAGGAACGCTTTCACTGGCACTAGGGCAACAATATCCGGCGAGGGAGTGAAGGGGAAGTGAGGTGATATAGGGAAGTGCACAGGTGTAAACACTAATTGGAACCACTGCACCAATCAGCGGTGCAGTGGCCCTTTAAATCGCAAAGACCCGGCGCGCGCGCGCCCTAGGGAGCGGGGCCGCGCGCGCCGGGACAGAACTGACGGGGAGCGAGTAAGGTACGGGAGCCGGGGTGCGCATCGCGAGCGGGCGCTACCCGCATCGCGAATCGCATCCCGGCCGGAGGTAGTAACGCAGCGCCCCGGGTCCGTGGAACCGACCGGGGCGCTGCAGTGAGGGAAGTGTAGCGAGCGCTCCGGGGAGGAGCGGGGACCCGGAGCGCTCGGCGTAACAGTACCCCCCCCCTTGGGTCTCCCCCTCTTCTTGGGGCCTGAGAACCTGAGGATCAGACTTTTGTCCAGGATATTGTCCTCAGGTTCCCAGGACCTCTCTTCTGGACCACAACCCTCCCAATCCACTAAAAAAAAAGTTCTTCCCCTGACCTTTTTAGAGGCCAAAATCTCTTTGACAGAGAAGATGTCCGAGGAGCCGGAAACAGGAGTGGGAGGAACAGATTTAGGAGAAAAACGGTTGAGGATGAGAGGTTTAAGAAGAGAGACGTGAAAGGCATTAGGGATACGAAGAGAAGGAGGAAGAAGAAGTTTGTAAGAGACAGGATTAATTTGACACAAAACTTTAAAAGGACCAAGATAGCGTGGTCCCAACTTATAGCTCGGGACACGGAAACGGACATATTTAGCGGAGAGCCATACCTTGTCTCCAGGGGAAAAAATGGGAGGAGCTCTTCTTTTCTTATCTGCGAATCTCTTCATGCGAGAAGAAGCCTGTAAGAGAGAAATTTGGGGTCTCTTTCCATATGGTGGAAAGATCACGAGAAATTTCATCCACAGCGGGCAGACCAGAGGGCAAGGGGGTAGGGAGGGGGGGAAGAGGGTGACGGCCGTACACCACGAAAAACGGAGATTTGGAGGAAGATTCAGAGATTCTGAAATTATACGAGAATTCGGCCCAAGGTAGAAGATCTGCCCAGTCATCCTGGCGGGAGGAAACAAAATGTCGTAAATAGTCACCCAAGATCTGGTTAATTCTCTCTACTTGTCCATTGGATTGAGGATGGTATGCAGAAGAAAAATTTAATTTAATCTTGAGTTGTTTACAGAGAGCCCTCCAGAATTTAGACACAAATTGGACGCCTCTATCCGAGACGATCTGTGTAGGCAACCCGTGAAGACGAAAAATGTGTACAAAAAATTGTTTAGCCAACTGAGGCGCTGAAGGAAGACCAGGAAGAGGGATGAAATGTGCCATTTTGGAGAATCGATCAACGACCACCCAAATAACAGTGTTGCCATGGGATGGGGGCAAGTCAGTAATAAAATCCATACCAATCAGAGACCAAGGTTGTTCGGGGACAGGTAGAGGATGAAGAAAACCAGCGGGCTTCTGGCGAGGAGTCTTATCCCGGGCACAGATAGTGCAGGCTCGCACAAAGTCCACCACATCAGTCTCTAGAGTCGGCCACCAATAGAAGCGAGAGATGAGTTGCACAGATTTCTTGATGCCCGCATGACCTGCGAGATGGGAGGAGTGACCCCATTTGAGGATCCCAAGGCGTTGGCGTGGAGAAACAAAGGTCTTTCCTGGAGGAGTTTGCCTGATGGAGGCTGGAGAAGTGGAAATCAGGCAGTCAGGAGGAATGATGTGTTGAGGAGAGAGTTCAATTTCAGAGGCATCTGAGGAACGAGAGAGAGCATCGGCCCTAATGTTTTTATCAGCAGGCCGAAAGTGAATTTCAAAATTAAATCGGGCAAAGAACAGAGACCACCTGGCCTGACGAGGATTCAGCCGTTGGGCAGACTGGAGGTAGGAGAGGTTCTTGTGATCGGTGTAAATAATAACTGGAAATCTTGATCCCTCCAGCAGATGCCTCCATTCCTCAAGTGCTAATTTAATGGCTAGAAGCTCTCGATCCCCGATGGAGTAGTTCCTCTCCGCCGGAGAGAAGGTCCTGGAAAAAAAACCACAAGTAACAGCATGCCCGGAAGAGTTTTTTTGTAGAAGGACAGCTCCAGCTCCCACTGAGGAGGCATCAACCTCCAATAGGAAGGGTTTAGATGGGTCAGGTCTGGAGAGCACGGGAGCCGAAGAAAAGGCAGACTTGAGTCGTTTAAAGGCGTCTTCCGCTTGAGGAGGCCAAGACTTGGGATCGGCATTTTTTTTTGTTAAAGCCACAATAGGAGCCACAATGGTAGAAAAATGTGGAATAAATTGCCTGTAATAATTGGCGAACCCCAAAAAACGTTGGATGGCACGGAGTCCGGAGGGGCGTGGCCAATCTAAGACGGCAGAGAGTTTATCTGGGTCCATTTGTAGTCCCTGGCCAGAGACCAAGTATCCTAGAAAAGGAAGAGATTGGCATTCAAACAGACATTTCTCAATTTTGGCATAGAGTTGATTATCACGAAGTCTCTGAAGAACCATACGGACATGCTGGCGGTGTTCTTCAAGATTGGCAGAAAAAATCAGGATATCGTCCAGATATACAACAACACAGGAGTATAGTAGATCACGAAAAATTTCATTAACAAAGTCTTGGAAGACGGCAGGGGCGTTGCATAGACCAAAGGGCATGACCAGATACTCAAAGTGTCCATCTCTGGTGTTAAATGCCGTTTTCCATTCATCCCCCTCTCTGATGCGGATGAGATTATAAGCACCTCTTAAGTCCAGTTTGGTAAAAATATGGGCACCTTGGAGACGATCAAAGAGTTCAGAGATGAGGGGTAGGGGGTAGCGGTTCTTAACCGTGATTTTATTAAGACCGCGGTAGTCAATGCAAGGACGTAGAGAGCCATCTTTTTTGGACACAAAGAAAAATCCGGCTCCGGCAGGAGAGGAGGATTTACGGATAAAGCCCTTTTTTAAATTTTCTTGGACGTATTCAGACATGGCAAGAGTCTCTGGGACGGACAGAGGATAGATTCTGCCCCGGGGTGGAGTAGTGCCCGGGAGGAGGTCAATGGGACAATCATAAGGCCTGTGAGGAGGTAGAGTCTCAGCTTGTTTTTTGCAAAAAACGTCCGCAAAGTCCATATAGGCCTTAGGGAGACCGGTTACATGAGGAAGCACAGGGACACGGCAAGGTTTACTGGGAACCGGTTTTAAGCAGTCCTTGGAACAAGAGGGCCCCCAACTCTTGATCTCCCCAGTGGACCAATCCAGGATTGGGGAATGGAGTTGAAGCCAGGGAAGTCCAAGAAGGATTTCAGAAGTGCAATTGGGGAGGACCAACAGTTCAATCCTCTCGTGATGAGATCCGATGCACATTAGAAGGGGCTCCGTGCGGAAACGTATAGTACAGTCCAATCTTTCATTGTTTACACAATTGATGTAGAGGGGTCTGGCGAGACTGGTCACCGGGATGTTGAACCTGTTGACTAGAGAGGCTAAGATGAAATTTCCTGCAGATCCAGAGTCCAGGAAGGCCACAGCAGAGAAGGAGAAGGCAGAGGCAGACATCCGCACAGGCACAGTAAGACGTGGAGAAGCAGAGTAGACATCAAGGACTGTCTCACCTTTGTGCGGAGTCAGCGGACGTCTTTCCAGGCGGGGAGGACGGATAGGACAATCCTTCAGGAAGTGTTCGGTACTAGCACAGTACAGGCAGAGATTCTCCATGCGGCGTCGTGTCCTCTCTTGGGGTGTCAGGCGAGACCGGTCGACCTGCATAGCCTCCACGGCGGGAGGCACAGGAACAGATTGCAGGGGACCAGAGGAGAGAGGAGCCGGGGAGAAGAAACGCCTCGTGCGAACAGAGTCCATATCCTGGCGGAGCTCCTGACGCCGTTCGGAAAAACGCATGTCAATGCGAGTGGCAAGATGGATGAGTTCATGTAGGTTAGCAGGGATTTCTCGTGCGGCCAGAACATCTTTAATGTTGCTGGATAGGCCTTTTTTAAAGGTCGCGCAGAGTGCCTCATTATTCCAGGATAATTCTGAAGCAAGGGTACGGAACTGTACGGCATACTCGCCAACGGAAGAATTACCCTGGACCAGGTTCAACAGGGCAGTCTCAGCAGAAGAGGCTCGGGCAGGTTCCTCAAAGACACTTCGAATTTCCGAGAAGAAGGAGTGTACAGAGGCAGTGACGGGGTCATTGCGGTCCCAGAGCGGTGTGGCCCAAGCCAGGGCTTTTCCAGACAGCAGGCTGACTACGAAAGCCACCTTAGACCTTTCAGTGGGGAACTGGTCCGACATCATCTCCAAGTGTAATGAACATTGGGAAAGAAAGCCACGGCAAAACTTAGAGTCCCCATCAAATTTATCCGGCAAGGATAGTCGTATTCCAGAAGCGGCCACTCGCTGCGGAGGAGGTACAGGAGCTGGCGGAGGAGATGATTGCTGGAGCTGTGGTAGTAACTGTTGTAGCATAACAGTCAGTTGAGACAGCTGTTGGCCTTGTTGCGCAATCTGTTGTGACTGCTGGGCGACCACCGTGGTGAGGTCAGCGACAACTGGCAGAGGAACTTCAGCGGGATCCATGGCCGGATATACTGTCACGATGCCGGCTGGCAGGTAGTGGATCCTCTGTGCCAGAGAGGGATTGGCGTGGACCGTGCTAGAGGATCGGTTCTAAGTCACTACTGGTTTTCACCAGAGCCCGCCGCAAAGCGGGATGGTCTTGCTGCGGCGGTAGTGACCAGGTCGTATCCCCTAGCAACGGCTCAACCTCTCTGGCTGCTGAAGATAGGCGCGGTACAAGGGAGTAGACAGAAGCAAGGTCGGACGTAGCAGAAGGTCGGGGCAGGCAGCAAGGATCGTAGTCAGGGGCAACGGCAGAAGGTCTGGAATCACAGGCAAGGAACACACAAGGAACGCTTTCACTGGCACTAGGGCAACAATATCCGGCGAGGGAGTGAAGGGGAAGTGAGGTGATATAGGGAAGTGCACAGGTGTAAACACTAATTGGAACCACTGCACCAATCAGCGGTGCAGTGGCCCTTTAAATCGCAAAGACCCGGCGCGCGCGCGCCCTAGGGAGCGGGGCCGCGCGCGCCGGGACAGAACTGACGGGGAGCGAGTAAGGTACGGGAGCCGGGGTGCGCATCGCGAGCGGGCGCTACCCGCATCGCGAATCGCATCCCGGCCGGAGGTAGTAACGCAGCGCCCCGGGTCCGTGGAACCGACCGGGGCGCTGCAGTGAGGGAAGTGTAGCGAGCGCTCCGGGGAGGAGCGGGGACCCGGAGCGCTCGGCGTAACAGTGTGCTGGCTACTCAAATGATCCAATTAAGGAGGCCATTTAGTCAGCAGCAGCAGAAGTCCTGTGCCTGGACGCTCCAACAGCGGCCAGACACAAGCAGAAGCAGAAGCAGCAGAAGCAGCAGCAGCACCACCTTTTGTTTTTTGGCTGCAGCAGCAGCAAGGCCCACAGGGCTGGCTAGCTGGCTAGCCAGCAAGCAGGTAGCAATGAAAGTAGGAATCTTTCTTTTTAACCCTGTAAGGGGGTGGTGCACTGTACCCGAAGATACTGCCATATCGGGTCAATGCATAGGGCGACGGAAGCAAGCTTCGAAATCGGCCCCCGTTCTCAAAAATCCATTTAATATATGGTCCCCAGATAGGGGACGTATCAGATATTAAACTGATAAGAACAGATTTTTTTTTTTTTTTTTTTATCTAAAGCCGAGGAACGTGCTTTCGATTCACCCAAAGTGCAAGAAAAAGTGCAAACGTGTTACACTAAAAAAAACGTGCACAAAGGATGCGGTCTATCGCAAGCCCTTCTCCGATAGGAGAGAGGCCCCCCAACAAACCTTACCCTTCGCCTCCGGACCAAAAGGTACCTGCGAGGTTCCAGGTTCGATGTCCCTTTTCGCCGAAGCTACTAGGAGACCACAAATGCTCGCGGCATCCCCCTTGGCGTTAGCCAAGGTATCTGCCCGCAGAGCCGATTACGGTAGGTACCCTGCGAAGCAGGAGTACCCGGGGTGTTTGCAGGGAGGTGCGGAACCTAATGGCCACACACACCTCCCCTAGACCGCCAGGAGGGACACCCAGAAGGGCTACCGCATCCTGACAAATCCTGTGAACACACAACACGCAAAAAGTGACACAGTGAGACAAAAAATAAATAAATAAGTGAATGTGTGCAGATATACTGCCCGGACATCCGGCCGGATCTATAAAAATTTCTCTGATCCTAGCCAGAAGGCCGGGAATCAAGAGGTGAGTGCCACAAGGTGAAGAGATTATGGTGCCCGTGCTTCAACTCAGTGAGCCTATTCTCCCAGTGAGTTTCGGCACCTCGGGGTCACCACTCCCCGAGGCACAAAAGTACCTCGGCTCTAGACCCTCTCAGCCTCATGGCGAGACCCGGAGGGAACAGGTCACATCGGGGCAGCCGTCGAGCTGATTCCTCAGAACCAGCCCCGGAAAGCCCTGGTACACCTGCATCCTCCATGCAGCACCCATCCCCACCAGCATGAAAACTGATAAGAACAGATACTACACTTGATCTTAGCCAAAAGGCCGAGAAGCGATAACCGTGAAAGGGGCGGGCCCAACAAGGTGCCCTTCATGGGCACTATCACTGCTTGCTGTCAGGGAGGCTGCCAGACAATTTTCCATGCACACTCTGGGCTGGGGGGCAGTCAACCACCAGTACACACAGCAGAACCTAAACCCATACCATTATTGCTAAGCAGCAAGACAGGGGCCCATTGCACTCCCACGGGGCCTTTTTAAATGCAATCCATAACCCGGATTTGCCAGGAACCCTTCTTACTCCTCCTACTTGCATGTGACACTGGGCTTAGGATCTGCATAGGAAACACACACACAAGCACACACCTACCTTTGTTGCCTGCAGATGCCTCCTTGGCTGTCCCCAAACGGTATCAAACCAACACCCACGGGAAGCTGTAAGCATAGAGGACATGCCTGCACCCCATTGGACTTACCTGTGTGGGTTAAACCCGGGTTATTTGACAACCTATGGCGGTGATGGTTCTGCTCAGGCAGAGCAGTGCTGATGCTCCTCATAAAGCTGTCGCTGCTGTGAAGGTTCTAGGTGACATCACAAATCCCTATGGTTACATACACAACAAAGCTGGGTTGTTGTTGTTTACACTCTGCAAGGCCTGTGGAAGTGAGTGACATCATAGCACTGTAGTTCTGAGGGTTCTAGATGGATGCAACAATCTCCTGTTGCTTCTATGAAGGCCATAATAGACGACATCACCAAACAGCTCCATAGTCACATACACAGCAAAGGAGAGATGTTGTTTACACCTAGTGATGTCAGTGGTATTGAGTGACATCACAGCACAGTGCTAAGGCTCCTGGGCCTGGACACAGCAGCGGCTGCAATATCTCAACGGAGAATACGTTTATATATATGTGTGTGTGTGCGCGTATATATATATATATATATATATATATATATATTTCTCCGCCGAAATCACTTTTAAACCCATTTCCACCTTTTTTTCCCTTCTCTTCCTCTTACTTTTTTTTCACGTTTTTTTACGTTTTTCTCCTTTTCGCCTCTTTTCTGGGCGTATTATTCTTCTTTTTCTTCTTTTTTTTCGTCTAATGCATACCCCATCAGTGCAGCAATGCTTATTCAATACCGCCAGCAGATGGAGACACTGGGGGATAATTTTCTAAGGATTTATACTGATTTTTCCTGTCTGAATTTGTCGCACAGAAAGTTGCAGGCCAAATATGTGTGACATTTCTGCGACTTTAGCTTCTAGAGCATTTTTACAACATTATACATAGGTGCTGAATACATAAAAAGCGACTGTTCAGCGACAGACAAGTCGCATCGGCTGAAAGTAGGCCAGAATGTCAGTCCATGTTGGAGCAGGTTTAGATACAGTCTAAAGTATAGATCTCAAAGTCTGTGCACAGAATTTAGCAAGGGCCTCGCACCTTCTGATGCATCAGGTAGGTGCACAATAGCATAGCCTAACCCTCTGTACTTTGGTCTATATTGATGCGGGACATAGACAGCCAGCTGATGACCAATCCATTAGTGCAATGGATGGCTGGAAGCATTTGTCTTTGCCTTTGCAATACCACAGAAGCAATGCATGGTCAATGTACAGCAATGACACACCTGTGTGAACAGCCAGGAGACCCCCCCCCCCCCCCCCATGTTATGTTACATAGTTACATAGTTAGTACGGTCGAAAAAAGACATATGTCCATCAAGTTCAACCAGGGAATTAAGGGGTAGGGGTGTGGCGCGATATTGGGGAAGGGATGAGATTTTATATTTCTTCATAAGCATTAATCTTATTTTGTCAATTAGGAACATTCAGCACCCACCCGCTATCAAGGCAGCTGCCTATCATGTCATGCCCTACCTGCACAGGTGTGCTGGCTACTCAAATGATCCAATTAAGGAGGCCATTTAGTCAGCAGCAGCAGAAGTCCTGTGCCTGGACGCTCCAACAGCGGCCAGACACAAGCAGAAGCAGCAGAAGCAGCAGCAGCACCACCTTTTGTTTTTTGGCTGCAGCAGCAGCAAGGCCCACAGGGCTGGCTAGCTGGCTAGCCAGCAAGCAGGTAGCAATGAAAGTAGGAATCTTTCTTTTTAACCCTGTAAGGGGGTGGTGCACTGTACCCGAAGATACTGCCATATCGGGTCAATGCATAGGGCGACGGAAGCAAGCTTCGAAATCGGCCCCCGTTCTCAAAAATCCATTTAATATATGGTCCCCAGATAGGGGACGTATCAGATATTAAACTGATAAGAACAGATACTACACTTGATCTTAGCCAAAAGGCCGAGAAGCGATAACCGTGAAAGGGGCGGGCCCAACAAGGTGCCCTTCATGGGCACTATCACTGCTTGCTGTCAGGGAGGCTGCCAGACAATTTTCCATGCACACTCTGGGCTGGGGGGCAGTCAACCACCAGTACACACAGCAGAACCTAAACCCATACCATTATTGCTAAGCAGCAAGACAGGGGCCCATTGCACTCCCACGGGGCCTTTTTAAATGCAATCCATAACCCGGATTTGCCAGGAACCCTTCTTACTCCTCCTACTTGCATGTGACACTGGGCTTAGGATCTGCATAGGAAACACACACACAAGCACACACCTACCTTTGTTGCCTGCAGATGCCTCCTTGGCTGTCCCCAAACGGTATCAAACCAACACCCACGGGAAGCTGTAAGCATAGAGGACATGCCTGCACCCCATTGGACTTACCTGTGTGGGTTAAACCCGGGTTATTTGACAACCTATGGCGGTGATGGTTCTGCTCAGGCAGAGCAGTGCTGATGCTCCTCATAAAGCTGTCGCTGCTGTGAAGGTTCTAGGTGACATCACAAATCCCTATGGTTACATACACAACAAAGCTGGGTTGTTGTTGTTTACACTCTGCAAGGCCTGTGGAAGTGAGTGACATCATAGCACTGTAGTTCTGAGGGTTCTAGATGGATGCAACAATCTCCTGTTGCTTCTATGAAGGCCATAATAGACGACATCACCAAACAGCTCCATAGTCACATACACAGCAAAGGAGAGATGTTGTTTACACCTAGTGATGTCAGTGGTATTGAGTGACATCACAGCACAGTGCTAAGGCTCCTGGGCCTGGACACAGCAGCGGCTGCAATATCTCAACGGAGAATACGTTTATATATATGTGTGTGTGTGCGCGTATATATATATATATATATATATATATATATATATATATATATTTCTCCGCCGAAATCACTTTTAAACCCATTTCCACCTTTTTTTCCCTTCTCTTCCTCTTACTTTTTTTTCACGTTTTTTTACGTTTTTCTCCTTTTCGCCTCTTTTCTGGGCGTATTATTCTTCTTTTTCTTCTTTTTTTTCGTCTAATGCATACCCCATCAGTGCAGCAATGCTTATTCAATACCGCCAGCAGATGGAGACACTGGGGGATAATTTTCTAAGGATTTATACTGATTTTTCCTGTCTGAATTTGTCGCACAGAAAGTTGCAGGCCAAATATGTGTGACATTTCTGCGACTTTAGCTTCTAGAGCATTTTTACAACATTATACATAGGTGCTGAATACATAAAAAGCGACTGTTCAGCGACAGACAAGTCGCATCGGCTGAAAGTAGGCCAGAATGTCAGTCCATGTTGGAGCAGGTTTAGATACAGTCTAAAGTATAGATCTCAAAGTCTGTGCACAGAATTTAGCAAGGGCCTCGCACCTTCTGATGCATCAGGTAGGTGCACAATAGCATAGCCTAACCCTCTGTACTTTGGTCTATATTGATGCGGGACATAGACAGCCAGCTGATGACCAATCCATTAGTGCAATGGATGGCTGGAAGCATTTGTCTTTGCCTTTGCAATACCACAGAAGCAATGCATGGTCAATGTACAGCAATGACACACCTGTGTGAACAGCCAGGAGACCCCCCCCCCCCCCATGTTATGTTACATAGTTACATAGTTAGTACGGTCGAAAAAAGACATATGTCCATCAAGTTCAACCAGGGAATTAAGGGGTAGGGGTGTGGCGCGATATTGGGGAAGGGATGAGATTTTATATTTCTTCATAAGCATTAATCTTATTTTGTCAATTAGGAACATTCAGCACCCACCCGCTATCAAGGCAGCTGCCTATCATGTCATGCCCTACCTGCACAGGTGTGCTGGCTACTCAAATGATCCAATTAAGGAGGCCATTTAGTCAGCAGCAGCAGAAGTCCTGTGCCTGGACGCTCCAACAGCGGCCAGACACAAGCAGAAGCAGAAGCAGCAGAAGCAGCAGCAGCACCACCTTTTGTTTTTTGGCTGCAGCAGCAGCAAGGCCCACAGGGCTGGCTAGCTGGCTAGCCAGCAAGCAGGTAGCAATGAAAGTAGGAATCTTTCTTTTTAACCCTGTAAGGGGGTGGTGCACTGTACCCGAAGATACTGCCATATCGGGTCAATGCATAGGGCGACGGAAGCAAGCTTCGAAATCGGCCCCCGTTCTCAAAAATCCATTTAATATATGGTCCCCAGATAGGGGACGTATCAGATATTAAACTGATAAGAACAGATACTACACTTGATCTTAGCCAAAAGGCCGAGAAGCGATAACCGTGAAAGGGGCGGGCCCAACAAGGTGCCCTTCATGGGCACTATCACTGCTTGCTGTCAGGGAGGCTGCCAGACAATTTTCCATGCACACTCTGGGCTGGGGGGCAGTCAACCACCAGTACACACAGCAGAACCTAAACCCATACCATTATTGCTAAGCAGCAAGACAGGGGCCCATTGCACTCCCACGGGGCCTTTTTAAATGCAATCCATAACCCGGATTTGCCAGGAACCCTTCTTACTCCTCCTACTTGCATGTGACACTGGGCTTAGGATCTGCATAGGAAACACACACACAAGCACACACCTACCTTTGTTGCCTGCAGATGCCTCCTTGGCTGTCCCCAAACGGTATCAAACCAACACCCACGGGAAGCTGTAAGCATAGAGGACATGCCTGCACCCCATTGGACTTACCTGTGTGGGTTAAACCCGGGTTATTTGACAACCTATGGCGGTGATGGTTCTGCTCAGGCAGAGCAGTGCTGATGCTCCTCATAAAGCTGTCGCTGCTGTGAAGGTTCTAGGTGACATCACAAATCCCTATGGTTACATACACAACAAAGCTGGGTTGTTGTTGTTTACACTCTGCAAGGCCTGTGGAAGTGAGTGACATCATAGCACTGTAGTTCTGAGGGTTCTAGATGGATGCAACAATCTCCTGTTGCTTCTATGAAGGCCATAATAGACGACATCACCAAACAGCTCCATAGTCACATACACAGCAAAGGAGAGATGTTGTTTACACCTAGTGATGTCAGTGGTATTGAGTGACATCACAGCACAGTGCTAAGGCTCCTGGGCCTGGACACAGCAGCGGCTGCAATATCTCAACGGAGAATACGTTTATATATATGTGTGTGTGTGCGCGTATATATATATATATATATATATATATATATATATATATATTTCTCCGCCGAAATCACTTTTAAACCCATTTCCACCTTTTTTTCCCTTCTCTTCCTCTTACTTTTTTTTCACGTTTTTTTACGTTTTTCTCCTTTTCGCCTCTTTTCTGGGCGTATTATTCTTCTTTTTCTTCTTTTTTTTCATCTAATGCATACCCCATCAGTGCAGCAATGCTTATTCAATACCGCCAGCAGATGGAGACACTGGGGGATAATTTTCTAAGGATTTATACTGATTTTTCCTGTCTGAATTTGTCGCACAGAAAGTTGCAGGCCAAATATGTGTGACATTTCTGCGACTTTAGCTTCTAGAGCATTTTTACAACATTATACATAGGTGCTGAATACATAAAAAGCGACTGTTCAGCGACAGACAAGTCGCATCGGCTGAAAGTAGGCCAGAATGTCAGTCCATGTTGGAGCAGGTTTAGATACAGTCTAAAGTATAGATCTCAAAGTCTGTGCACAGAATTTAGCAAGGGCCTCGCACCTTCTGATGCATCAGGTAGGTGCACAATAGCATAGCCTAACCCTCTGTACTTTGGTCTATATTGATGCGGGACATAGACAGCCAGCTGATGACCAATCCATTAGTGCAATGGATGGCTGGAAGCATTTGTCTTTGCCTTTGCAATACCACAGAAGCAATGCATGGTCAATGTACAGCAATGACACACCTGTGTGAACAGCCAGGAGACCCCCCCCCCCCCCCATGTTATGTTACATAGTAACATAGTTAGTACGGTCGAAAAAAGACATATGTCCATCAAGTTCAACCAGGGAATTAAGGGGTAGGGGTGTGGCGCGATATTGGGGAAGGGATGAGATTTTATATTTCTTCATAAGCATTAATCTTATTTTGTCAATTAGGAACATTCAGCACCCACCCGCTATCAAGGCAGCTGCCTATCATGTCATGCCCTACCTGCACAGGTGTGCTGGCTACTCAAATGATCCAATTAAGGAGGCCATTTAGTCAGCAGCAGCAGAAGTCCTGTGCCTGGACGCTCCAACAGCGGCCAGACACAAGCAGAAGCAGCAGAAGCAGCAGCAGCACCACCTTTTGTTTTTTGGCTGCAGCAGCAGCAAGGCCCACAGGGCTGGCTAGCTGGCTAGCCAGCAAGCAGGTAGCAATGAAAGTAGGAATCTTTCTTTTTAACCCTGTAAGGGGGTGGTGCACTGTACCCGAAGATACTGCCATATCGGGTCAATGCATAGGGCGACGGAAGCAAGCTTCGAAATCGGCCCCGTTCTCAAAAATCCATTTAATATATGGTCCCCAGATAGGGGACGTATCAGATATTAAACTGATAAGAACAGATACTACACTTGATCTTAGCCAAAAGGCCGAGAAGCGATAACCGTGAAAGGGGCGGGCCCAACAAGGTGCCCTTCATGGGCACTATCACTGCTTGCTGTCAGGGAGGCTGCCAGACAATTTTCCATGCACACTCTGGGCTGGGGGGCAGTCAACCACCAGTACACACAGCAGAACCTAAACCCATACCATTATTGCTAAGCAGCAAGACGGGCCCATTGCACTCCCACGGGGCCTTTTTAAATGCAATCCATAACCCGGATTTGCCAGGAACCCTTCTTACTCCTCCTACTTGCATGTGACACTGGGCTTAGGATCTGCATAGGAAACACACACACAAGCACACACCTACCTTTGTTGCCTGCAGATGCCTCCTTGGCTGTCCCCAAACGGTATCAAACCAACACCCACGGGAAGCTGTAAGCATAGAGGACATGCCTGCACCCCATTGGACTTACCTGTGTGGGTTAAACCCGGGTTATTTGACAACCTATGGCGGTGATGGTTCTGCTCAGGCAGAGCAGTGCTGATGCTCCTCATAAAGCTGTCGCTGCTGTGAAGGTTCTAGGTGACATCACAAATCCCTATGGTTACATACACAACAAAGCTGGGTTGTTGTTGTTTACACTCTGCAAGGCCTGTGGAAGTGAGTGACATCATAGCACTGTAGTTCTGAGGGTTCTAGATGGATGCAACAATCTCCTGTTGCTTCTATGAAGGCCATAATAGACGACATCACCAAACAGCTCCATAGTCACATACACAGCAAAGGAGAGATGTTGTTTACACCTAGTGATGTCAGTGGTATTGAGTGACATCACAGCACAGTGCTAAGGCTCCTGGGCCTGGACACAGCAGCGGCTGCAATATCTCAACGGAGAATACGTTTATATATGTGTGTGTGTGCGCGTATATATATATATATATATATATATATATATATATATATTTCTCCGCCGAAATCACTTTTAAACCCATTTCCACCTTTTTTTCCCTTCTCTTCCTCTTACTTTTTTTTCACGTTTTTTTACGTTTTTCTCCTTTTCGCCTCTTTTCTGGGCGTATTATTCTTCTTTTTCTTCTTTTTTTTCGTCTAATGCATACCCCATCAGTGCAGCAATGCTTATTCAATACCGCCAGCAGATGGAGACACTGGGGGATAATCTTCTAAGGATTTATACTGATTTTTCCTGTCTGAATTTGTCGCACAGAAAGTTGCAGGCCAAATATGTGTGACATTTCTGCGACTTTAGCTTCTAGAGCATTTTTACAACATTATACATAGGTGCTGAATACATAAAAAGCGACTGTTCAGCGACAGACAAGTCGCATCGGCTGAAAGTAGGCCAGAATGTCAGTCCATGTTGGAGCAGGTTTAGATACAGTCTAAAGTATAGATCTCAAAGTCTGTGCACAGAATTTAGCAAGGGCCTCGCACCTTCTGATGCATCAGGTAGGTGCACAATAGCATAGCCTAACCCTCTGTACTTTGGTCTATATTGATGCGGGACATAGACAGCCAGCTGATGACCAATCCATTAGTGCAATGGATGGCTGGAAGCATTTGTCTTTGCCTTTGCAATACCACAGAAGCAATGCATGGTCAATGTACAGCAATGACACACCTGTGTGAACAGCCAGGAGACCCCCCCCCCCCCCCATGTTATGTTACATAGTTACATAGTTAGTACGGTCGAAAAAAGACATATGTCCATCAAGTTCAACCAGGGAATTAAGGGGTAGGGGTGTGGCGCGATATTGGGGAAGGGATGAGATTTTATATTTCTTCATAAGCATTAATCTTATTTTGTCAATTAGGAACATTCAGCACCCACCCGCTATCAAGGCAGCTGCCTATCATGTCATGCCCTACCTGCACAGGTGTGCTGGCTACTCAAATGATCCAATTAAGGAGGCCATTTAGTCAGCAGCAGCAGAAGTCCTGTGCCTGGACGCTCCAACAGCGGCCAGACACAAGCAGAAGCAGAAGCAGCAGCAGCACCACCTTTTGTTTTTTGGCTGCAGCAGCAGCAAGGCCCACAGGGCTGGCTAGCTAGCAAGCAGGTAGCAATGAAAGTAGGAATCTTTCTTTTTAACCCTGTAAGGGGGTGGTGCACTGTACCCGAAGATACTGCCATATCGGGTCAATGCATAGGGCGACGGAAGCAAGCTTCGAAATCGGCCCCCGTTCTCAAAAATCCATTTAATATATGGTCCCCAGATAGGGGACGTATCAGATATTAAACTGATAAGAACAGATACTACACTTGATCTTAGCCAAAAGGCCGAGAAGCGATAACCGTGAAAGGGGCGGGCCCAACAAGGTGCCCTTCATGGGCACTATCACTGCTTGCTGTCAGGGAGGCTGCCAGACAATTTTCCATGCACACTCTGGGCTGGGGGGCAGTCAACCACCAGTACACACAGCAGAACCTAAACCCATACCATTATTGCTAAGCAGCAAGACAGGGGCCCATTGCACTCCCACGGGGCCTTTTTAAATGCAATCCATAACCCGGATTTGCCAGGAACCCTTCTTACTCCTCCTACTTGCATGTGACACTGGGCTTAGGATCTGCATAGGAAACACACACACAAGCACACACCTACCTTTGTTGCCTGCAGATGCCTCCTTGGCTGTCCCCAAACGGTATCAAACCAACACCCACGGGAAGCTGTAAGCATAGAGGACATGCCTGCACCCCATTGGACTTACCTGTGTGGGTTAAACCCGGGTTATTTGACAACCTATGGCGGTGATGGTTCTGCTCAGGCAGAGCAGTGCTGATGCTCCTCATAAAGCTGTCGCTGCTGTGAAGGTTCTAGGTGACATCACAAATCCCTATGGTTACATACACAACAAAGCTGGGTTGTTGTTGTTTACACTCTGCAAGGCCTGTGGAAGTGAGTGACATCATAGCACTGTAGTTCTGAGGGTTCTAGATGGATGCAACAATCTCCTGTTGCTTCTATGAAGGCCATAATAGACGACATCACCAAACAGCTCCATAGTCACATACACAGCAAAGGAGAGATGTTGTTTACACCTAGTGATGTCAGTGGTATTGAGTGACATCACAGCACAGTGCTAAGGCTCCTGGGCCTGGACACAGCAGCGGCTGCAATATCTCAACGGAGAATACGTTTATATATATGTGTGTGTGTGCGCGTATATATATATATATATATATATATATATATATATATTTCTCCGCCGAAATCACTTTTAAACCCATTTCCACCTTTTTTTCCCTTCTCTTCCTCTTACTTTTTTTTCACGTTTTTTTACGTTTTTCTCCTTTTCGCCTCTTTTCTGGGCGTATTATTCTTCTTTTTCTTCTTTTTTTTCGTCTAATGCATACCCCATCAGTGCAGCAATGCTTATTCAATACCGCCAGCAGATGGAGACACTGGGGGATAATTTTCTAAGGATTTATACTGATTTTTCCTGTCTGAATTTGTCGCACAGAAAGTTGCAGGCCAAATATGTGTGACATTTCTGCGACTTTAGCTTCTAGAGCATTTTTACAACATTATACATAGGTGCTGAATACATAAAAAGCGACTGTTCAGCGACAGACAAGTCGCATCGGCTGAAAGTAGGCCAGAATGTCAGTCCATGTTGGAGCAGGTTTAGATACAGTCTAAAGTATAGATCTCAAAGTCTGTGCACAGAATTTAGCAAGGGCCTCGCACCTTCTGATGCATCAGGTAGGTGCACAATAGCATAGCCTAACCCTCTGTACTTTGGTCTATATTGATGCGGGACATAGACAGCCAGCTGATGACCAATCCATTAGTGCAATGGATGGCTGGAAGCATTTGTCTTTGCCTTTGCAATACCACAGAAGCAATGCATGGTCAATGTACAGCAATGACACACCTGTGTGAACAGCCAGGAGACCCCCCCCCCCCCCCCCCCATGTTATGTTACATAGTTACATAGTTAGTACGGTCGAAAAAAGACATATGTCCATCAAGTTCAACCAGGGAATTAAGGGGTAGGGGTGTGGCGCGATATTGGGGAAGGGATGAGATTTTATATTTCTTCATAAGCATTAATCTTATTTTGTCAATTAGGAACATTCAGCACCCACCCGCTATCAAGGCAGCTGCCTATCATGTCATGCCCTACCTGCACAGGTGTGCTGGCTACTCAAATGATCCAATTAAGGAGGCCATTTAGTCAGCAGCAGCAGAAGTCCTGTGCCTGGACGCTCCAACAGCGGCCAGACACAAGCAGAAGCAGCAGAAGCAGCAGCAGCACCACCTTTTGTTTTTTGGCTGCAGCAGCAGCAAGGCCCACAGGGCTGGCTAGCTGGCTAGCCAGCAAGCAGGTAGCAATGAAAGTAGGAATCTTTCTTTTTAACCCTGTAAGGGGGTGGTGCACTGTACCCGAAGATACTGCCATATCGGGTCAATGCATAGGGCGACGGAAGCAAGCTTCGAAATCGGCCCCCGTTCTCAAAAATCCATTTAATATATGGTCCCCAGATAGGGGACGTATCAGATATTAAACTGATAAGAACAGATACTACACTTGATCTTAGCCAAAAGGCCGAGAAGCGATAACCGTGAAAGGGGCGGGCCCAACAAGGTGCCCTTCATGGGCACTATCACTGCTTGCTGTCAGGGAGGCTGCCAGACAATTTTCCATGCACACTCTGGGCTGGGGGGCAGTCAACCACCAGTACACACAGCAGAACCTAAACCCATACCATTATTGCTAAGCAGCAAGACAGGGGCCCATTGCACTCCCACGGGGCCTTTTTAAATGCAATCCATAACCCGGATTTGCCAGGAACCCTTCTTACTCCTCCTACTTGCATGTGACACTGGGCTTAGGATCTGCATAGGAAACACACACACAAGCACACACCTACCTTTGTTGCCTGCAGATGCCTCCTTGGCTGTCCCCAAACGGTATCAAACCAACACCCACGGGAAGCTGTAAGCATAGAGGACATGCCTGCACCCCATTGGACTTACCTGTGTGGGTTAAACCCGGGTTATTTGACAACCTATGGCGGTGATGGTTCTGCTCAGGCAGAGCAGTGCTGATGCTCCTCATAAAGCTGTCGCTGCTGTGAAGGTTCTAGGTGACATCACAAATCCCTATGGTTACATACACAACAAAGCTGGGTTGTTGTTGTTTACACTCTGCAAGGCCTGTGGAAGTGAGTGACATCATAGCACTGTAGTTCTGAGGGTTCTAGATGGATGCAACAATCTCCTGTTGCTTCTATGAAGGCCATAATAGACGACATCACCAAACAGCTCCATAGTCACATACACAGCAAAGGAGAGATGTTGTTTACACCTAGTGATGTCAGTGGTATTGAGTGACATCACAGCACAGTGCTAAGGCTCCTGGGCCTGGACACAGCAGCGGCTGCAATATCTCAACGGAGAATACGTTTATATATATGTGTGTGTGTGCGCGTATATATATATATATATATATATATATATATTTCTCCGCCGAAATCACTTTTAAACCCATTTCCACCTTTTTTTCCCTTCTCTTCCTCTTACTTTTTTTTCACGTTTTTTTACGTTTTTCTCCTTTTCGCCTCTTTTCTGGGCGTATTATTCTTCTTTTTCTTCTTTTTTTTCGTCTAATGCATACCCCATCAGTGCAGCAATGCTTATTCAATACCGCCAGCAGATGGAGACACTGGGGGATAATTTTCTAAGGATTTATACTGATTTTTCCTGTCTGAATTTGTCGCACAGAAAGTTGCAGGCCAAATATGTGTGACATTTCTGCGACTTTAGCTTCTAGAGCATTTTTACAACATTATACATAGGTGCTGAATACATAAAAAGCGACTGTTCAGCGACAGACAAGTCGCATCGGCTGAAAGTAGGCCAGAATGTCAGTCCATGTTGGAGCAGGTTTAGATACAGTCTAAAGTATAGATCTCAAAGTCTGTGCACAGAATTTAGCAAGGGCCTCGCACCTTCTGATGCATCAGGTAGGTGCACAATAGCATAGCCTAACCCTCTGTACTTTGGTCTATATTGATGCGGGACATAGACAGCCAGCTGATGACCAATCCATTAGTGCAATGGATGGCTGGAAGCATTTGTCTTTGCCTTTGCAATACCACAGAAGCAATGCATGGTCAATGTACAGCAATGACACACCTGTGTGAACAGCCAGGAGACCCCCCCCCCCCCCATGTTATGTTACATAGTTACATAGTTAGTACGGTCGAAAAAAGACATATGTCCATCAAGTTCAACCAGGGAATTAAGGGGTAGGGGTGTGGCGCGATATTGGGGAAGGGATGAGATTTTATATTTCTTCATAAGCATTAATCTTATTTTGTCAATTAGGAACATTCAGCACCCACCCGCTATCAAGGCAGCTGCCTATCATGTCATGCCCTACCTGCACAGGTGTGCTGGCTACTCAAATGATCCAATTAAGGAGGCCATTTAGTCAGCAGCAGCAGAAGTCCTGTGCCTGGACGCTCCAACAGCGGCCAGACACAAGCAGAAGCAGAAGCAGCAGAAGCAGCAGCAGCACCACCTTTTGTTTTTTGGCTGCAGCAGCAGCAAGGCCCACAGGGCTGGCTAGCTGGCTAGCCAGCAAGCAGGTAGCAATGAAAGTAGGAATCTTTCTTTTTAACCCTGTAAGGGGGTGGTGCACTGTACCCGAAGATACTGCCATATCGGGTCAATGCATAGGGCGACGGAAGCAAGCTTCGAAATCGGCCCCCGTTCTCAAAAATCCATTTAATATATGGTCCCCAGATAGGGGACGTATCAGATATTAAACTGATAAGAACAGATACTACACTTGATCTTAGCCAAAAGGCCGAGAAGCGATAACCGTGAAAGGGGCGGGCCCAACAAGGTGCCCTTCATGGGCACTATCACTGCTTGCTGTCAGGGAGGCTGCCAGACAATTTTCCATGCACACTCTGGGCTGGGGGGCAGTCAACCACCAGTACACACAGCAGAACCTAAACCCATACCATTATTGCTAAGCAGCAAGACAGGGGCCCATTGCACTCCCACGGGGCCTTTTTAAATGCAATCCATAACCCGGATTTGCCAGGAACCCTTCTTACTCCTCCTACTTGCATGTGACACTGGGCTTAGGATCTGCATAGGAAACACACACACAAGCACACACCTACCTTTGTTGCCTGCAGATGCCTCCTTGGCTGTCCCCAAACGGTATCAAACCAACACCCACGGGAAGCTGTAAGCATAGAGGACATGCCTGCACCCCATTGGACTTACCTGTGTGGGTTAAACCCGGGTTATTTGACAACCTATGGCGGTGATGGTTCTGCTCAGGCAGAGCAGTGCTGATGCTCCTCATAAAGCTGTCGCTGCTGTGAAGGTTCTAGGTGACATCACAAATCCCTATGGTTACATACACAACAAAGCTGGGTTGTTGTTGTTTACACTCTGCAAGGCCTGTGGAAGTGAGTGACATCATAGCACTGTAGTTCTGAGGGTTCTAGATGGATGCAACAATCTCCTGTTGCTTCTATGAAGGCCATAATAGACGACATCACCAAACAGCTCCATAGTCACATACACAGCAAAGGAGAGATGTTGTTTACACCTAGTGATGTCAGTGGTATTGAGTGACATCACAGCACAGTGCTAAGGCTCCTGGGCCTGGACACAGCAGCGGCTGCAATATCTCAACGGAGAATACGTTTATATATATGTGTGGGTGTGCGCGTATATATATATATATATATATATATATATATATATATATATATATTTCTCCGCCGAAATCACTTTTAAACCCATTTCCACCTTTTTTTCCCTTCTCTTCCTCTTACTTTTTTTTCACGTTTTTTTACGTTTTTCTCCTTTTCGCCTCTTTTCTGGGCGTATTATTCTTCTTTTTCTTCTTTTTTTTCGTCTAATGCATACCCCATCAGTGCAGCAATGCTTATTCAATACCGCCAGCAGATGGAGACACTGGGGGATAATTTTCTAAGGATTTATACTGATTTTTCCTGTCTGAATTTGTCGCACAGAAAGTTGCAGGCCAAATATGTGTGACATTTCTGCGACTTTAGCTTCTAGAGCATTTTTACAACATTATACATAGGTGCTGAATACATAAAAAGCGACTGTTCAGCGACAGACAAGTCGCATCGGCTGAAAGTAGGCCAGAATGTCAGTCCATGTTGGAGCAGGTTTAGATACAGTCTAAAGTATAGATCTCAAAGTCTGTGCACAGAATTTAGCAAGGGCCTCGCACCTTCTGATGCATCAGGTAGGTGCACAATAGCATAGCCTAACCCTCTGTACTTTGGTCTATATTGATGCGGGACATAGACAGCCAGCTGATGACCAATCCATTAGTGCAATGGATGGCTGGAAGCATTTGTCTTTGCCTTTGCAATACCACAGAAGCAATGCATGGTCAATGTACAGCAATGACACACCTGTGTGAACAGCCAGGAGACCCCCCCCCCCCCCCATGTTATGTTACATAGTTACATAGTTAGTACGGTCGAAAAAAGACATATGTCCATCAAGTTCAACCAGGGAATTAAGGGGTAGGGGTGTGGCGCGATATTGGGGAAGGGATGAGATTTTATATTTCTTCATAAGCATTAATCTTATTTTGTCAATTAGGAACATTCAGCACCCACCCGCTATCAAGGCAGCTGCCTATCATGTCATGCCCTACCTGCACAGGTGTGCTGGCTACTCAAATGATCCAATTAAGGAGGCCATTTAGTCAGCAGCAGCAGAAGTCCTGTGCCTGGACGCTCCAACAGCGGCCAGACACAAGCAGAAGCAGAAGCAGCAGAAGCAGCAGCAGCACCACCTTTTGTTTTTTGGCTGCAGCAGCAGCAAGGCCCACAGGGCTGGCTAGCTGGCTAGCCAGCAAGCAGGTAGCAATGAAAGTAGGAATCTTTCTTTTTAACCCTGTAAGGGGGTGGTGCACTGTACCCGAAGATACTGCCATATCGGGTCAATGCATAGGGCGACGGAAGCAAGCTTCGAAATCGGCCCCCGTTCTCAAAAATCCATTTAATATATGGTCCCCAGATAGGGGACGTATCAGATATTAAACTGATAAGAACAGATACTACACTTGATCTTAGCCAAAAGGCCGAGAAGCAATAACCGTGAAAGGGGCGGGCCCAACAAGGTGCCCTTCATGGGCACTATCACTGCTTGCTGTCAGGGAGGCTGCCAGACAATTTTCCATGCACACTCTGGGCTGGGGGCAGTCAACCACCAGTACACACAGCAGAACCTAAACCCATACCATTATTGCTAAGCAGCAAGACAGGGGCCCATTGCACTCCCACGGGGCCTTTTTAAATGCAATCCATAACCCGGATTTGCCAGGAACCCTTCTTACTCCTCCTACTTGCATGTGACACTGGGCTTAGGATCTGCATAGGAAACACACACACAAGCACACACCTACCTTTGTTGCCTGCAGATGCCTCCTTGGCTGTCCCCAAACGGTATCAAACCAACACCCACGGGAAGCTGTAAGCATAGAGGACATGCCTGCACCCCATTGGACTTACCTGTGTGGGTTAAACCCGGGTTATTTGACAACCTATGGCGGTGATGGTTCTGCTCAGGCAGAGCAGTGCTGATGCTCCTCATAAAGCTGTCGCTGCTGTGAAGGTTCTAGGTGACATCACAAATCCCTATGGTTACATACACAACAAAGCTGGGTTGTTGTTGTTTACACTCTGCAAGGCCTGTGGAAGTGAGTGACATCATAGCACTGTAGTTCTGAGGGTTCTAGATGGATGCAACAATCTCCTGTTGCTTCTATGAAGGCCATAATAGACGACATCACCAAACAGCTCCATAGTCACATACACAGCAAAGGAGAGATGTTGTTTACACCTAGTGATGTCAGTGGTATTGAGTGACATCACAGCACAGTGCTAAGGCTCCTGGGCCTGGACACAGCAGCGGCTGCAATATCTCAACGGAGAATACGTTTATATATATGTGTGTGTGTGCGCGTATATATATATATATATATATATATATATATATATATATTTCTCCGCCGAAATCACTTTTAAACCCATTTCCACCTTTTTTTCCCTTCTCTTCCTCTTACTTTTTTTTCACGTTTTTTTACGTTTTTCTCCTTTTCGCCTCTTTTCTGGGCGTATTATTCTTCTTTTTCTTCTTTTTTTTCGTCTAATGCATACCCCATCAGTGCAGCAATGCTTATTCAATACCGCCAGCAGATGGAGACACTGGGGGATAATTTTCTAAGGATTTATACTGATTTTTCCTGTCTGAATTTGTCGCACAGAAAGTTGCAGGCCAAATATGTGTGACATTTCTGCGACTTTAGCTTCTAGAGCATTTTTACAACATTATACATAGGTGCTGAATACATAAAAAGCGACTGTTCAGCGACAGACAAGTCGCATCGGCTGAAAGTAGGCCAGAATGTCAGTCCATGTTGGAGCAGGTTTAGATACAGTCTAAAGTATAGATCTCAAAGTCTGTGCACAGAATTTAGCAAGGGCCTCGCACCTTCTGATGCATCAGGTAGGTGCACAATAGCATAGCCTAACCCTCTGTACTTTGGTCTATATTGATGCGGGACATAGACAGCCAGCTGATGACCAATCCATTAGTGCAATGGATGGCTGGAAGCATTTGTCTTTGCCTTTGCAATACCACAGAAGCAATGCATGGTCAATGTACAGCAATGACACACCTGTGTGAACAGCCAGGAGACCCCCCCCCCCCATGTTATGTTACATAGTTACATAGTTAGTACGGTCGAAAAAAGACATATGTCCATCAAGTTCAACCAGGGAATTAAGGGGTAGGGGTGTGGCGCGATATTGGGGAAGGGATGAGATTTTATATTTCTTCATAAGCATTAATCTTATTTTGTCAATTAGGAACATTCAGCACCCACCCGCTATCAAGGCAGCTGCCTATCATGTCATGCCCTACCTGCACAGGTGTGCTGGCTACTCAAATGATCCAATTAAGGAGGCCATTTAGTCAGCAGCAGCAGAAGTCCTGTGCCTGGACGCTCCAACAGCGGCCAGACACAAGCAGAAGCAGAAGCAGCAGAAGCAGCAGCAGCACCACCTTTTGTTTTTTGGCTGCAGCAGCAGCAAGGCCCACAGGGCTGGCTAGCTGGCTAGCCAGCAAGCAGGTAGCAATGAAAGTAGGAATCTTTCTTTTTAACCCTGTAAGGGGGTGGTGCACTGTACCCGAAGATACTGCCATATCGGGTCAATGCATAGGGCGACGGAAGCAAGCTTCGAAATCGGCCCCCGTTCTCAAAAATCCATTTAATATATGGTCCCCAGATAGGGGACGTATCAGATATTAAACTGATAAGAACAGATTTTAACTTGGCTGCACCTTCACAGGTACACACCTATTTTATTTAAGTTTCAAGTTTTAACATAGTTACATAGTTACATAGCATTAAAACCAGGGGAACATAAAAAACTTACAATTTTACAATTTCACATATGCCAGTCGGTAAAATGCCATTTTAAGAATGCAAACTCATCACTTTGTTTATCGATTAAAAGATAGATGTACATTTCACTTAATATCATTCCAATAACATCATCGAAAGATAAAATGTCCTTTTTAAATAATAAAATATTCCTATTTTTCCACAGAGCTGCCTTCACACAGTTTATTATTTGCCATGCCTTCCGTTTCTCTTGTTCGCCGGGACAATCCAAACACCCATATAAAACCATATTATAGTCCAAGTCTTTTATAGCAGCAATTTTGTTTAAAAGTGGCAGCATTTTAGTCCATATCCTTCTAGAAAAATCACATGTCCATAAAAGATGTAAAACAGTCTCCTCTTCGTGGCATCCCTCTCTTGGACACTTTGCTGTGCTTGCAAATCCTCTACGGTGTTGGAAAGCCCGGCACGGAAGGCAACTGTGGATGCAGCTCCAGGATAAGTCCTTCTGTGAGTTAAAAAGATAAAATGAGTTCACAATTCTCCAGATTTCTTTACATTTATCATCATTAAAATTTCCAACTTGGCACATGTTAATATTGTTTAAAATGACTCTCGTAAGTTTTTTCCCATCGATTAGAATATCTTTACTAAAATCAAACAGTTTAAAAAGAGAAACAATCTTTTCTAAAATACAATAAGTAATAGGGAGGTTAAAAGCATAAGGGTGTTTAAGATCTGTTTCAAACCAACCATGGTGTCTCATGAGATTACCAACATTATAGCGCAAAAAGAACGACCAATAGTTGTCTTTAAAAACATTCTTAAGACACAATGAAAAGAATTTTGTATAAAGGAACGCAGTAAAATCAGTAAAACTTTTCCCCCCTTTCTCTTTAGGTTTAGATACAATTTCTCTTTTTAACTTCTCATATTTGGAATTCCAAAAAAAGGTGTAACAGACTTTTGAGACTTTACGTATTATATGTGTGTTAGGTGGGAACACTAAACTTAAATATAAAAGCAAAGGTAAAATCACCATCTTTAAAATCAGCACTTTTCCTTCCATTGTAAGGTCTCTTAGTCTCCATACACATAATTTTTGGTTCACCTTTTGCATTGTTAGCTCCCAGCTTTCGTTTCCATTATTTAATTCATTAAAATACACACCTAAAATTTTTACTTTTTCTACTACCGGTACCTTTATGTCTCTTGTATCCAGCTTGCCGACTTTTAAAATCTCGCACTTGTTAAAATTCACTTTAAAACCAGAAGCACAACAGAAATAGTTAATTTGTGTTAAAGTTTTTTTAAGTGCCAGGCTATCTTGACATGTCACTGCTACATCATCCATATAACTGACTACTTTAGCTTCAAGACCATTTCCTCCGGGGAGCCTTATCCCACGGATCTGTTTATCACCTCTTATGACACATAAAAGTGGCTCTAGTGCACAAATAAATAAAAGGGGTGATAGGGGGCAACCCTGCTTCACACCAGATTTTAAAGGAACCATTTCAGTCTTAAAACCATTAATTAAAATTTTGCTAAAACAGTCATTATAAAAGGCTTTGAGTGACGTTAAAAAACCTTCTGGTATGCCCATTTTATTTAAAACATTAAATAAAAAACAGTGCGAGACTCTGTCAAATGCTTTTTCAAAGTCTATTGTTAAAATTGCTAAATTACTTTTCCTTATTTTAGCATCTTCTATTATATCTTTTATGAGGTTTAAATTTTCCCACATGTTTCTACCCGGTATACCACACACTTGATTATTATGTATTAATTTATCTATAACATTTTTTAGTCTGTTTGCACATATTTTAGCCATTATTTTATAATCAGCGTTTAAAAGGGTTATTGGTCTCCAATTCCTAATATCCTCTTTATCACCTTTTTTAAAGAGCAGAGAAACCTCACCCATTTTCCATGACTGTGGTAAAATCTTGGTATTAAAAACATCTGTAAAAAGAGATAAAAGATCATCTTTTAAAACCTCATAAAAAACCTTATAAAATTCGATTGGCAGGCCATCAGACCCTGGTACTTTACCCAAATTAAAACTGTTTATGGTATCCAATATTTCCTTCTCTGGGATAGACTGTAAAAGAAAGGATTGAGAATTATTCTCTAAAACACGTTCTATTTTGTTTAAGGCATCGTTCATGAAATTAGCATCTATTTTTTTCTCATTAAAAAGTTCCCTATAATAACATTGTACTTTAAATAAAATTTTATTCATCTCCACTTCTCCTTCTAGTTTTTCGATATGGACTCTTTTTTGATTAGATTTTTTAAAAAAATATCTTGTACATTTTTCGTTATTTTCAATATGTTTGATTTTAGCTTTAAAAATGATCTCTTTACCTTTTTCATTTAAAAATGTTTTTATTTCTTTTTTAATGTTAACAATATCATCTTTTACATCTATCCCTATATTGTGCAATTTAAAAAGAGTTTGAAGATGTGTATTTAAAATATCATAACAATGTCTTTTATCTTTAGCTTTTTGGATACCTTGTTTTATAAAAAAATCTTTAGTTTTTTTCTTCATATTTTCCCACCATACTTTTATATCTATATTTGGGTCTCTATTATTTTTACATTTATTATAAAAATTGGCGTATTCTGTTAAGATTATTTTATCTTCTAAAAGAGATATGTTCAATTTCCATGAACCAATACCCCTCTTAAAACCAGGAACAGGATTTAAAACAAATAGAAGACATTTATGATCAGAAAATATATTAGTTAAAAGCTCACATTTGGCAGGTAAAACATTTTGAGAAGAGAAGATAAAATCAATCCTCGAGCTACAATTCACATTACTCCATGTAATGCCTTCAGTATCAGGTAAATTTGGATTACATTTTTTAAAAACATCTATAAGCCTAAAATCTAAAGTAATATTTTTTAAAATGTTAGATGTCTTATCATAATTTCTACTAGTAGCTCGAGAATATCTTTTCTCACCTCTTAAAACACAATTAAAATCCCCAGCTAAAATCAAAGGATAAGAATCATTAATAAAAAGAGGTAAAATCTCTAACATCTCTTCTCTTTCTTTTTTATCAGGTGAACCATAAAAGTTTAAAAACTGCCATGTAAAACCATTTATAAAAGCTTTAACTAATAAAATCCTTCCTGGTAAAATCTCTTGCTTAAAAATTATATTAACATTACCCTTAAAAAGTATAGCAACTCCTCCAGATTTAGATGCGTTGGACCCTGACCACACTGAGGGGCCATGCTTCCAGTCTTCTTCATATTTCTTGTATGATGCTTGGTGAGGGATGCCACATTCCTGTAAGAAGAAAACTGATGCAGACAAAAAGGATAAAAAATTAAAAATAGCAGTTCTTCTTGCGTGTGTCTTAAGGCCCCTCACATTGAGGGAGAGTCCATGGAGCGCCATCATTAAAGGTTACAGAGAGACCACTTTCAATATCTTTGTGCACATTCTATCTCATCCTCATCAGCCAGACCCCCAAAACTATCATTTCCCCCTTCTGATCTCACTGTCACCAGAGATTCCGGTGAGCTGCTACCGTCTGACTCCTCCATTACCTCCTCCTGAAGATCCTCCGGTAGGGGACTAAGGAGAGGATTCCTCTTCGCCGGAACAGGGGTTGTCCCGTCTCCGTCACCTTGCCCAGTGTCCATCTCCTCCCCGGGATGACCTGTCGGAGCCACCCCGGGCAGCTGGTCGGGCACAACGACTTCCACCGTGTCGGGAACCATGGACGAGTTGCCTGTTTCACTTGGGGAGGGGGCTGGAACACCTGATGGCATCCCTACCCCCCCCTCTTCTTCCACAAACGCCTCTTCTCTTCCTGTTCCGGTCTTTCTTCTCTTAGCCCCAACATTTTCTGGCTTCCTCAGGGGGGCACTCTGAGGCTTGCTGACAGCTTCATCCAGGTTACTACCCCTCTGCTGCGAGAGAGGAGCTCCTGTCTGCCATGCTTTCTTCTCCTTTCTTCTTACCTTCATGCTGGAGGGTTTCTCATATCCATCTTCATCAGAGGTAGCAGACTCACCATGTTGATCAGTTGGGTTTTCTTCTGGTTTGCTGTCTTCTCTGTTCATATGACGGGGGTCTGGCTGGCTTCTCTGTTGTTTCTCTTTGTTTCTGTGAGGACAAGAAGCATACAAATGGTCAACTCTGTAACATAAACTGCATTTCTTTTCTTTTGTGCATTCTCTGGAGGAGTGCTCAGTGCTGCCACAATTTGTACATGTACTCTCACATACGTTTTTATCATGTCCATATCTTCTACAAGCTCTGCAGAAATTGGGCATTCCTGGGAAAAACACGTCACCATTTACATTTCCTAACTTGAACCGAGCTGGAGGCATAACCTTTCGTCCTGGGAGTAATAGATCTTCTTTGAACTCAACCAGAAACTTCCACTTAGAGGACCATATTCCACACTCATTCATCACTTTCCCTCTATTTATAATTTTTTTACAAAAATTCCTTAAAAACACAACAATTTCATCTTCTTTAACGTATGGAGAGTACATTTTTATAACTAAAAGCATAAGTTCATCGGGAAAGTGCTCAACAATTCTTATTCCACTCAAGCGGGCATCTCCGCTTACCTTCTTCATCTGTATAACAAAGTCCTTGTAAATACCTCCTTCCGTAAAAGTAACATCGTATACTCCTCTTTTCGGATAATCTTGGATGGATAATATCTCATGCTTCCTTAATCCAAAGACGCCCAGCAGAACTTGCTCCACGATGTACTTCAGGTCCCGGTTCTTTCTCTGGTCCTCCAAGTACGATATACGTACTGAGTTCTTGAGCTTGGCATAAGATGGTACCATGCCTGGATCTCCGTCACTGGCTGACGCCATGCTCACAATCAAGCGCACCAAAGAGACACTAGGTCCCTAAGGCAAAGGGGGATCGCAACTCTACACTGAGGTGGGCCCCCTCCCCAATAGCAGCAAGGGACTTAAGCCCAACGAAGGGCGATGTCCCAGGGCCGAGGAGGGGGGTCTCAGAGCACCCACAAAAGCAGGAACCGGATCAGCCAAGGTATATCCCTATACCTTAGCCAAAAGGCCGAGAAGCGATAACCGTGAAAGGGGCGGGCCCAACAAGGTGCCCTTCATAGGCACTATCACTGCTTGCTGTCAGGGAGGCTGCCAGACAATTTTCCATGCACACTCTGGGCTGGGGGGCAGTCAACCACCAGTACACACAGCAGAACCTAAACCCATACCATTATTGCTAAGCAGCAAGACAGGGGCCCATTGCACTCCCACGGGGCCTTTTTAAATGCAATCCATAACCCGGATTTGCCAGGAACCCTTCTTACTCCTCCTACTTGCATGTGACACTGGGCTTAGGATCTGCATAGGAAACACACACACAAGCACACACCTACCTTTGTTGCCTGCAGATGCCTCCTTGGCTGTCCCCAAACGGTATCAAACCAACACCCACGGGAAGCTGTAAGCATAGAGGACATGCCTGCACCCCATTGGACTTACCTGTGTGGGTTAAACCCGGGTTATTTGACAACCTATGGCGGTGATGGTTCTGCTCAGGCAGAGCAGTGCTGATGCTCCTCATAAAGCTGTCGCTGCTGTGAAGGTTCTAGGTGACATCACAAATCCCTATGGTTACATACACAACAAAGCTGGGTTGTTGTTGTTTACACTCTGCAAGGCCTGTGGAAGTGAGTGACATCATAGCACTGTAGTTCTGAGGGTTCTAGATGGATGCAACAATCTCCTGTTGCTTCTATGAAGGCCATAATAGACGACATCACCAAACAGCTCCATAGTCACATACACAGCAAAGGAGAGATGTTGTTTACACCTAGTGATGTCAGTGGTATTGAGTGACATCACAGCACAGTGCTAAGGCTCCTGGGCCTGGACACAGCAGCGGCTGCAATATCTCAACGGAGAATACGTTTATATATATGTGTGTGTGTGCGCGTATATATATATATATATATATATATATATATATATATTTCTCCGCCGAAATCACTTTTAAACCCATTTCCACCTTTTTTTCCCTTCTCTTCCTCTTACTTTTTTTTCACGTTTTTTTACGTTTTTCTCCTTTTCGCCTCTTTTCTGGGCGTATTATTCTTCTTTTTCTTCTTTTTTTTCGTCTAATGCATACCCCATCAGTGCAGCAATGCTTATTCAATACCGCCAGCAGATGGAGACACTGGGGGATAATTTTCTAAGGATTTATACTGATTTTTCCTGTCTGAATTTGTCGCACAGAAAGTTGCAGGCCAAATATGTGTGACATTTCTGCGACTTTAGCTTCTAGAGCATTTTTACAACATTATACATAGGTGCTGAATACATAAAAAGCGACTGTTCAGCGACAGACAAGTCGCATCGGCTGAAAGTAGGCCAGAATGTCAGTCCATGTTGGAGCAGGTTTAGATACAGTCTAAAGTATAGATCTCAAAGTCTGTGCACAGAATTTAGCAAGGGCCTCGCACCTTCTGATGCATCAGGTAGGTGCACAATAGCATAGCCTAACCCTCTGTACTTTGGTCTATATTGATGCGGGACATAGACAGCCAGCTGATGACCAATCCATTAGTGCAATGGATGGCTGGAAGCATTTGTCTTTGCCTTTGCAATACCACAGAAGCAATGCATGGTCAATGTACAGCAATGACACACCTGTGTGAACAGCCAGGAGACACCCCCCCCCCCCCCCCATGTTATGTTACATAGTTACATAGTTAGTACGGTCGAAAAAAGACATATGTCCATCAAGTTCAACCAGGGAATTAAGGGGTAGGGGTGTGGCGCGATATTGGGGAAGGGATGAGATTTTATATTTCTTCATAAGCATTAATCTTATTTTGTCAATTAGGAACATTCAGCACCCACCCGCTATCAAGGCAGCTGCCTATCATGTCATGCCCTACCTGCACAGGTGTGCTGGCTACTCAAATGATCCAATTAAGGAGGCCATTTAGTCAGCAGCAGCAGAAGTCCTGTGCCTGGACGCTCCAACAGCGGCCAGACACAAGCAGAAGCAGAAGCAGCAGAAGCAGCACCACCTTTTGTTTTTTGGCTGCAGCAGCAGCAAGGCCCACAGGGCTGGCTAGCTGGCTAGCCAGCAAGCAGGTAGCAATGAAAGTAGGAATCTTTCTTTTTAACCCTGTAAGGGGGTGGTGCACTGTACCCGAAGATACTGCCATATCGGGTCAATGCATAGGGCGACGGAAGCAAGCTTCGAAATCGGCCCCCGTTCTCAAAAATCCATTTAATATATGGTCCCCAGATAGGGGACGTATCAGATATTAAACTGATAAGAACAGATACTACACTTGATCTTAGCCAAAAGGCCGAGAAGCGATAACCGTGAAAGGGGCGGGCCCAACAAGGTGCCCTTCATGGGCACTATCACTGCTTGCTGTCAGGGAGGCTGCCAGACAATTTTCCATGCACACTCTGGGCTGGGGGGCAGTCAACCACCAGTACACACAGCAGAACCTAAACCCATACCATTATTGCTAAGCAGCAAGACAGGGGCCCATTGCACTCCCACGGGGCCTTTTTAAATGCAATCCATAACCCGGATTTGCCAGGAACCCTTCTTACTCCTCCTACTTGCATGTGACACTGGGCTTAGGATCTGCATAGGAAACACACACACAAGCACACACCTACCTTTGTTGCCTGCAGATGCCTCCTTGGCTGTCCCCAAACGGTATCAAACCAACACCCACGGGAAGCTGTAAGCATAGAGGACATGCCTGCACCCCATTGGACTTACCTGTGTGGGTTAAACCCGGGTTATTTGACAACCTATGGCGGTGATGGTTCTGCTCAGGCAGAGCAGTGCTGATGCTCCTCATAAAGCTGTCGCTGCTGTGAAGGTTCTAGGTGACATCACAAATCCCTATGGTTACATACACAACAAAGCTGGGTTGTTGTTGTTTACACTCTGCAAGGCCTGTGGAAGTGAGTGACATCATAGCACTGTAGTTCTGAGGGTTCTAGATGGATGCAACAATCTCCTGTTGCTTCTATGAAGGCCATAATAGACGACATCACCAAACAGCTCCATAGTCACATACACAGCAAAGGAGAGATGTTGTTTACACCTAGTGATGTCAGTGGTATTGAGTGACATCACAGCACAGTGCTAAGGCTCCTGGGCCTGGACACAGCAGCGGCTGCAATATCTCAATGGAGAATACGTTTATATATATGTGTGTGTGTGCGCGTATATATATATATATATATATATATATATATATATTTCTCCGCCGAAATCACTTTTAAACCCATTTCCACCTTTTTTTCCCTTCTCTTCCTCTTACTTTTTTTTCACGTTTTTTTACGTTTTTCTCCTTTTCGCCTCTTTTCTGGGCGTATTATTCTTCTTTTTCTTCTTTTTTTTCGTCTAATGCATACCCCATCAGTGCAGCAATGCTTATTCAATACCGCCAGCAGATGGAGACACTGGGGGATAATTTTCTAAGGATTTATACTGATTTTTCCTGTCTGAATTTGTCGCACAGAAAGTTGCAGGCCAAATATGTGTGACATTTCTGCGACTTTAGCTTCTAGAGCATTTTTACAACATTATACATAGGTGCTGAATACATAAAAAGCGACTGTTCAGCGACAGACAAGTCGCATCGGCTGAAAGTAGGCCAGAATGTCAGTCCATGTTGGAGCAGGTTTAGATACAGTCTAAAGTATAGATCTCAAAGTCTGTGCACAGAATTTAGCAAGGGCCTCGCACCTTCTGATGCATCAGGTAGGTGCACAATAGCATAGCCTAACCCTCTGTACTTTGGTCTATATTGATGCGGGACATAGACAGCCAGCTGATGACCAATCCATTAGTGCAATGGATGGCTGGAAGCATTTGTCTTTGCCTTTGCAATACCACAGAAGCAATGCATGGTCAATGTACAGCAATGACACACCTGTGTGAACAGCCAGGAGACCCCCCCCCCCCCCCATGTTATGTTACATAGTTACATAGTTAGTACGGTCGAAAAAAGACATATGTCCATCAAGTTCAACCAGGGAATTAAGGGGTAGGGGTGTGGCGCGATATTGGGGAAGGGATGAGATTTTATATTTCTTCATAAGCATTAATCTTATTTTGTCAATTAGGAACATTCAGCACCCACCCGCTATCAAGGCAGCTGCCTATCATGTCATGCCCTACCTGCACAGGTGTGCTGGCTACTCAAATGATCCAATTAAGGAGGCCATTTAGTCAGCAGCAGCAGAAGTCCTGTGCCTGGACGCTCCAACAGCGGCCAGACACAAGCAGAAGCAGAAGCAGCAGAAGCAGCAGCAGCACCACCTTTTGTTTTTTGGCTGCAGCAGCAGCAAGGCCCACAGGGCTGGCTAGCTGGCTAGCCAGCAAGCAGGTAGCAATGAAAGTAGGAATCTTTCTTTTTAACCCTGTAAGGGGGTGGTGCACTGTACCCGAAGATACTGCCATATCGGGTCAATGCATAGGGCGACGGAAGCAAGCTTCGAAATCGGCCCCCGTTCTCAAAAATCCATTTAATATATGGTCCCCAGATAGGGGACGTATCAGATATTAAACTGATAAGAACAGATACTACACTTGATCTTAGCCAAAAGGCCGAGAAGCGATAACCGTGAAAGGGGCGGGCCCAACAAGGTGCCCTTCATGGGCACTATCACTGCTTGCTGTCAGGGAGGCTGCCAGACAATTTTCCATGCACACTCTGGGCTGGGGGCAGTCAACCACCAGTACACACAGCAGAACCTAAACCCATACCATTATTGCTAAGCAGCAAGACAGGGGCCCATTGCACTCCCACGGGGCCTTTTTAAATGCAATCCATAACCCGGATTTGCCAGGAACCCTTCTTACTCCTCCTACTTGCATGTGACACTGGGCTTAGGATCTGCATAGGAAACACACACACAAGCACACACCTACCTTTGTTGCCTGCAGATGCCTCCTTGGCTGTCCCCAAACGGTATCAAACCAACACCCACGGGAAGCTGTAAGCATAGAGGACATGCCTGCACCCCATTGGACTTACCTGTGTGGGTTAAACCCGGGTTATTTGACAACCTATGGCGGTGATGGTTCTGCTCAGGCAGAGCAGTGCTGATGCTCCTCATAAAGCTGTCGCTGCTGTGAAGGTTCTAGGTGACATCACAAATCCCTATGGTTACATACACAACAAAGCTGGGTTGTTGTTGTTTACACTCTGCAAGGCCTGTGGAAGTGAGTGACATCATAGCACTGTAGTTCTGAGGGTTCTAGATGGATGCAACAATCTCCTGTTGCTTCTATGAAGGCCATAATAGACGACATCACCAAACAGCTCCATAGTCACATACACAGCAAAGGAGAGATGTTGTTTACACCTAGTGATGTCAGTGGTATTGAGTGACATCACAGCACAGTGCTAAGGCTCCTGGGCCTGGACACAGCAGCGGCTGCAATATCTCAACGGAGAATACGTTTATATATATGTGTGTGTGTGCGCGTATATATATATATATATATATATATATATATATATATATATATATATATTTCTCCGCCGAAATCACTTTTAAACCCATTTC
Source organism: Hyla sarda (assembly GCF_029499605.1). Classification (NCBI taxonomy): domain Eukaryota; kingdom Metazoa; phylum Chordata; class Amphibia; order Anura; family Hylidae; genus Hyla; species Hyla sarda. Next base: position 60,964 of record NW_026610979.1, read on the forward strand.
CACCTTTTTTTCCCTTCTCTTCCTCTTACTTTTTTTTCACGTTTTTTTACGTTTTTCTCCTTTTCGCCTCTTTTCTGGGCGTATTATTCTTCTTTTTCTTCTTTTTTTTCGTCTAATGCATACCCCATCAGTGCAGCAATGCTTATTCAATACCGCCAGCAGATGGAGACACTGGGGGATAATTTTCTAAGGATTTATACTGATTTTTCCTGTCTGAATTTGTCGCACAGAAAGTTGCAGGCCAAATATGTGTGACATTTCTGCGACTTTAGCTTCTAGAGCATTTTTACAACATTATACATAGGTGCTGAATACATAAAAAGCGACTGTTCAGCGACAGACAAGTCGCATCGGCTGAAAGTAGGCCAGAATGTCAGTCCATGTTGGAGCAGGTTTAGATACAGTCTAAAGTATAGATCTCAAAGTCTGTGCACAGAATTTAGCAAGGGCCTCGCACCTTCTGATGCATCAGGTAGGTGCACAATAGCATAGCCTAACCCTCTGTACTTTGGTCTATATTGATGCGGGACATAGACAGCCAGCTGATGACCAATCCATTAGTGCAATGGATGGCTGGAAGCATTTGTCTTTGCCTTTGCAATACCACAGAAGCAATGCATGGTCAATGTACAGCAATGACACACCTGTGTGAACAGCCAGGAGACCCCCCCCCCCCATGTTATGTTACATAGTTACATAGTTAGTACGGTCGAAAAAAGACATATGTCCATCAAGTTCAACCAGGGAATTAAGGGGTAGGGGTGTGGCGCGATATTGGGGAAGGGATGAGATTTTATATTTCTTCATAAGCATTAATCTTATTTTGTCAATTAGGAACATTCAGCACCCACCCGCTATCAAGGCAGCTGCCTATCATGTCATGCCCTACCTGCACAGGTGTGCTGGCTACTCAAATGATCCAATTAAGGAGGCCATTTAGTCAGCAGCAGCAGAAGTCCTGTGCCTGGACGCTCCAACAGCGGCCAGACACAAGCAGAAGCAGAAGCAGCAGAAGCAGCAGCAGCACCACCTTTTGTTTTTTGGCTGCAGCAGCAGCAAGGCCCACAGGGCTGGCTAGCTGGCTAGCCAGCAAGCAGGTAGCAATGAAAGTAGGAATCTTTCTTTTTAACCCTGTAAGGGGGTGGTGCACTGTACCCGAAGATACTGCCATATCGGGTCAATGCATAGGGCGACGGAAGCAAGCTTCGAAATCGGCCCCCGTTCTCAAAAATCCATTTAATATATGGTCCCCAGATAGGGGACGTATCAGATATTAAACTGATAAGAACAGATACTACACTTGATCTTAGCCAAAAGGCCGAGAAGCGATAACCGTGAAAGGGGCGGGCCCAACAAGGTGCCCTTCATGGGCACTATCACTGCTTGCTGTCAGGGAGGCTGCCAGACAATTTTCCATGCACACTCTGGGCTGGGGGGCAGTCAACCACCAGTACACACAGCAGAACCTAAACCCATACCATTATTGCTAAGCAGCAAGACAGGGGCCCATTGCACTCCCACGGGGCCTTTTTAAATGCAATCCATAACCCGGATTTGCCAGGAACCCTTCTTACTCCTCCTACTTGCATGTGACACTGGGCTTAGGATCTGCATAGGAAACACACACACAAGCACACACCTACCTTTGTTGCCTGCAGATGCCTCCTTGGCTGTCCCCAAACGGTATCAAACCAACACCCACGGGAAGCTGTAAGCATAGAGGACATGCCTGCACCCCATTGGACTTACCTGTGTGGGTTAAACCCGGGTTATTTGACAACCTATGGCGGTGATGGTTCTGCTCAGGCAGAGCAGTGCTGATGCTCCTCATAAAGCTGTCGCTGCTGTGAAGGTTCTAGGTGACATCACAAATCCCTATGGTTACATACACAACAAAGCTGGGTTGTTGTTGTTTACACTCTGCAAGGCCTGTGGAAGTGAGTGACATCATAGCACTGTAGTTCTGAGGGTTCTAGATGGATGCAACAATCTCCTGTTGCTTCTATGAAGGCCATAATAGACGACATCACCAAACAGCTCCATAGTCACATACACAGCAAAGGAGAGATGTTGTTTACACCTAGTGATGTCAGTGGTATTGAGTGACATCACAGCACAGTGCTAAGGCTCCTGGGCCTGGACACAGCAGCGGCTGCAATATCTCAACGGAGAATACGTTTATATATATGTGTGTGTGTGCGCGTATATATATATATATATATATATATATATTTCTCCGCCGAAATCACTTTTAAACCCATTTCCACCTTTTTTTCCCTTCTCTTCCTCTTACTTTTTTTTCACGTTTTTTTACGTTTTTCTCCTTTTCGCCTCTTTTCTGGGCGTATTATTCTTCTTTTTCTTCTTTTTTTTCGTCTAATGCATACCCCATCAGTGCAGCAATGCTTATTCAATACCGCCAGCAGATGGAGACACTGGGGGATAATTTTCTAAGGATTTATACTGATTTTTCCTGTCTGAATTTGTCGCACAGAAAGTTGCAGGCCAAATATGTGTGACATTTCTGCGACTTTAGCTTCTAGAGCATTTTTACAACATTATACATAGGTGCTGAATACATAAAAAGCGACTGTTCAGCGACAGACAAGTCGCATCGGCTGAAAGTAGGCCAGAATGTCAGTCCATGTTGGAGCAGGTTTAGATACAGTCTAAAGTATAGATCTCAAAGTCTGTGCACAGAATTTAGCAAGGGCCTCGCACCTTCTGATGCATCAGGTAGGTGCACAATAGCATAGCCTAACCCTCTGTACTTTGGTCTATATTGATGCGGGACATAGACAGCCAGCTGATGACCAATCCATTAGTGCAATGGATGGCTGGAAGCATTTGTCTTTGCCTTTGCAATACCACAGAAGCAATGCATGGTCAATGTACAGCAATGACACACCTGTGTGAACAGCCAGGAGACACCCCCCCCCCCCCCATGTTATGTTACATAGTTACATAGTTAGTACGGTCGAAAAAAGACATATGTCCATCAAGTTCAACCAGGGAATTAAGGGGTAGGGGTGTGGCGCGATATTGGGGAAGGGATGAGATTTTATATTTCTTCATAAGCATTAATCTTATTTTGTCAATTAGGAACATTCAGCACCCACCCGCTATCAAGGCAGCTGCCTATCATGTCATGCCCTACCTGCACAGGTGTGCTGGCTACTCAAATGATCCAATTAAGGAGGCCATTTAGTCAGCAGCAGCAGAAGTCCTGTGCCTGGACGCTCCAACAGCGGCCAGACACAAGCAGAAGCAGAAGCAGCAGAAGCAGCAGCAGCACCACCTTTTGTTTTTTGGCTGCAGCAGCAGCAAGGCCCACAGGGCTGGCTAGCTGGCTAGCCAGCAAGCAGGTAGCAATGAAAGTAGGAATCTTTCTTTTTAACCCTGTAAGGGGGTGGTGCACTGTACCCGAAGATACTGCCATATCGGGTCAATGCATAGGGCGACGGAAGCAAGCTTCGAAATCGGCCCCCGTTCTCAAAAATCCATTTAATATATGGTCCCCAGATAGGGGACGTATCAGATATTAAACTGATAAGAACAGATACTACACTTGATCTTAGCCAAAAGGCCAAGAAGCGATAACCGTGAAAGGGGCGGGCCCAACAAGGTGCCCTTCATGGGCACTATCACTGCTTGCTGTCAGGGAGGCTGCCAGACAATTTTCCATGCACACTCTGGGCTGGGGGGCAGTCAACCACCAGTACACACAGCAGAACCTAAACCCATACCATTATTGCTAAGCAGCAAGACAGGGGCCCATTGCACTCCCACGGGGCCTTTTTAAATGCAATCCATAACCCGGATTTGCCAGGAACCCTTCTTACTCCTCCTACTTGCATGTGACACTGGGCTTAGGATCTGCATAGGAAACACACACACAAGCACACACCTACCTTTGTTGCCTGCAGATGCCTCCTTGGCTGTCCCCAAACGGTATCAAACCAACACCCACGGGAAGCTGTAAGCATAGAGGACATGCCTGCACCCCATTGGACTTACCTGTGTGGGTTAAACCCGGGTTATTTGACAACCTATGGCGGTGATGGTTCTGCTCAGGCAGAGCAGTGCTGATGCTCCTCATAAAGCTGTCGCTGCTGTGAAGGTTCTAGGTGACATCACAAATCCCTATGGTTACATACACAACAAAGCTGGGTTGTTGTTGTTTACACTCTGCAAGGCCTGTGGAAGTGAGTGACATCATAGCACTGTAGTTCTGAGGGTTCTAGATGGATGCAACAATCTCCTGTTGCTTCTATGAAGGCCATAATAGACGACATCACCAAACAGCTCCATAGTCACATACACAGCAAAGGAGAGATGTTGTTTACACCTAGTGATGTCAGTGGTATTGAGTGGCATCACAGCACAGTGCTAAGGCTCCTGGGCCTGGACACAGCAGCGGCTGCAATATCTCAACGGAGAATACGTTTATATATATGTGTGTGTGTGCGCGTATATATATATATATATATATATATATATATATATATATATATATTTCTCCGCCGAAATCACTTTTAAACCCATTTCCACCTTTTTTTCCCTTCTCTTCCTCTTACTTTTTTTTCACGTTTTTTTACGTTTTTCTCCTTTTCGCCTCTTTTCTGGGCATATTATTCTTCTTTTTCTTCTTTTTTTTCGTCTAATGCATACCCCATCAGTGCAGCAATGCTTATTCAATACCGCCAGCAGATGGAGACACTGGGGGATAATTTTCTAAGGATTTATACTGATTTTTCCTGTCTGAATTTGTCGCACAGAAAGTTGCAGGCCAAATATGTGTGACATTTCTGCGACTTTAGCTTCTAGAGCATTTTTACAACATTATACATAGGTGCTGAATACATAAAAAGCGACTGTTCAGCGACAGACAAGTCGCATCGGCTGAAAGTAGGCCAGAATGTCAGTCCATGTTGGAGCAGGTTTAGATACAGTCTAAAGTATAGATCTCAAAGTCTGTGCACAGAATTTAGCAAGGGCCTCGCACCTTCTGATGCATCAGGTAGGTGCACAATAGCATAGCCTAACCCTCTGTACTTTGGTCTATATTGATGCGGGACATAGACAGCCAGCTGATGACCAATCCATTAGTGCAATGGATGGCTGGAAGCATTTGTCTTTGCCTTTGCAATACCACAGAAGCAATGCATGGTCAATGTACAGCAATGACACACCTGTGTGAACAGCCAGGAGACCCCCCCCCCCCATGTTATGTTACATAGTTACATAGTTAGTACGGTCGAAAAAAGACATATGTCCATCAAGTTCAACCAGGGAATTAAGGGGTAGGGGTGTGGCGCGATATTGGGGAAGGGATGAGATTTTATATTTCTTCATAAGCATTAATCTTATTTTGTCAATTAGGAAGATTCAGCACCCACCCGCTATCAAGGCAGCTGCCTATCATGTCATGCCCTACCTGCACAGGTGTGCTGGCTACTCAAATGATCCAATTAAGGAGGCCATTTAGTCAGCAGCAGCAGAAGTCCTGTGCCTGGACGCTCCAACAGCGGCCAGACACAAGCAGAAGCAGAAGCAGCAGAAGCAGCAGCAGCACCACCTTTTGTTTTTTGGCTGCAGCAGCAGCAAGGCCCACAGGGCTGGCTAGCTGGCTAGCCAGCAAGCAGGTAGCAATGAAAGTAGGAATCTTTCTTTTTAACCCTGTAAGGGGGTGGTGCACTGTACCCGAAGATACTGCCATATCGGGTCAATGCATAGGGCGACGGAAGCAAGCTTCGAAATCGGCCCCCGTTCTCAAAAATCCATTTAATATATGGTCCCCAGATAGGGGACGTATCAGATATTAAACTGATAAGAACAGATACTACACTTGATCTTAGCCAAAAGGCCGAGAAGCGGGCGGGCCCAACAAGGTGCCCTTCATGGGCACTATCACTGCTTGCTGTCAGGGAGGCTGCCAGACAATTTTCCATGCACACTCTGGGCTGGGGGGCAGTCAACCACCAGTACACACAGCAGAACCTAAACCCATACCATTATTGCTAAGCAGCAAGACAGGGGCCCATTGCACTCCCACGGGGCCTTTTTAAATGCAATCCATAACCCGGATTTGCCAGGAACCCTTCTTACTCCTCCTACTTGCATGTGACACTGGGCTTAGGATCTGCATAGGAAACACACACACAAGCACACACCTTCCTTTGTTGCCTGCAGATGCCTCCTTGGCTGTCCCCAAACGGTATCAAACCAACACCCACGGGAAGCTGTAAGCATAGAGGACATGCCTGCACCCCATTGGACTTACCTGTGTGGGTTAAACCCGGGTTATTTGACAACCTATGGCGGTGATGGTTCTGCTCAGGCAGAGCAGTGCTGATGCTCCTCATAAAGCTGTCGCTGCTGTGAAGGTTCTAGGTGACATCACAAATCCCTATGGTTACATACACAACAAAGCTGGGTTGTTGTTGTTTACACTCTGCAAGGCCTGTGGAAGTGAGTGACATCATAGCACTGTAGTTCTGAGGGTTCTAGATGGATGCAACAATCTCCTGTTGCTTCTATGAAGGCCATAATAGACGACATCACCAAACAGCTCCATAGTCACATACACAGCAAAGGAGAGATGTTGTTTACACCTAGTGATGTCAGTGGTATTGAGTGACATCACAGCACAGTGCTAAGGCTCCTGGGCCTGGACACAGCAGCGGCTGCAATATCTCAACGGAGAATACGTTTATATATATGTGTGTGTGTGCGCGTATATATATATATATATATATATATATATATATATATTTCTCCGCCGAAATCACTTTTAAACCCATTTCCACCTTTTTTTCCCTTCTCTTCCTCTTACTTTTTTTTCACGTTTTTTTACGTTTTTCTCCTTTTCGCCTCTTTTCTGGGCGTATTATTCTTCTTTTTCTTCTTTTTTTCCGTCTAATGCATACCCCATCAGTGCAGCAATGCTTATTCAATACCGCCAGCAGATGGAGACACTGGGGGATAATTTTCTAAGGATTTATACTGATTTTTCCTGTCTGAATTTGTCGCACAGAAAGTTGCAGGCCAAATATGTGTGACATTTCTGCGACTTTAGCTTCTAGAGCATTTTTACAACATTATACATAGGTGCTGAATACATAAAAAGCGACTGTTCAGCGACAGACAAGTCGCATCGGCTGAAAGTAGGCCAGAATGTCAGTCCATGTTGGAGCAGGTTTAGATACAGTCTAAAGTATAGATCTCAAAGTCTGTGCACAGAATTTAGCAAGGGCGGGCCTCGCACCTTCTGATGCATCAGGTAGGTGCACAATAGCATAGCCTAACCACTCTGTACTTTGGTCTATATTGATGCGGGACATAGACAGCCAGCTGATGACCAATCCATTAGTGCAATGGATGGCTGGAAGCATTTGTCTTTGCCTTTGCAATACCACAGAAGCAATGCATGGTCAATGTACAGCAATGGACACACCTGTGTGAACAGCCAGAGACCCCCCCCCCCCCCATGTTATGTTACATAGTTACATAGTTAGTACGGTCGAAAAAGACATATGTCCATCAAGTTCAACCAGGGAATTAAGGGGTAGGGGTGTGGCGCGATATTGAGGAAGGGATGAGATTTTATATTTCTTCATAAGCATTAATCTTATTTTGTCAATTAGGAACATTCAGCACCCACCCGCTATCAAGGCAGCTGCCTATCATGTCATGCCCTACCTGCACAGGTGTGCTGGCTACTCAAATGATCCAATTAAGGAGGCCATTTAGTCAGCAGCAGCAGAAGTCCTGTGCCTGGACGCTCCAACAGCGGCCAGACACAAGCAGAAGCAGAAGCAGCAGAAGCAGCAGCAGCACCACCTTTTGTTTTTTGGCTGCAGCAGCAGCAAGGCCCACAGGGCTGGCTAGCTGGCTAGCCAGCAAGCAGGTAGCAATGAAAGTAGGAATCTTTCTTTTTAACCCTGTAAGGGGGTGGTGCACTGTACCCGAAGATACTGCCATATCGGGTCAATGCATAGGGCGACGGAAGCAAGCTTCGAAATCGGCCCCCGTTCTCAAAAATCCATTTAATATATGGTCCCCAGATAGGGGACGTATCAGATATTAAACTGATAAGAACAGATACTACACTTGATCTTAGCCAAAAGGCCGAGAAGCGATAACCGTGAAAGGGGCGGGCCCAACAAGGTGCCCTTCATGGGCACTATCACTGCTTGCTGTCAGGGAGGCTGCCAGACAATTTTCCATGCACACTCTGGGCTGGGGGGGCAGTCAACCACCAGTACACACAGCAGAACCTAAACCCATACCATTATTGCTAAGCAGCAAGACAGGGGCCCATTGCACTCCCACGGGGCCTTTTTAAATGCAATCCATAACCCGGATTTGCCAGGAACCCTTCTTACTCCTCCTACTTGCATGTGACACTGGGCTTAGGATCTGCATAGGAAACACACACACAAGCATACACCTACCTTTGTTGCCTGCAGATGCCTCCTTGGCTGTCCCCAAACGGTATCAAACCAACACCCACGGGAAGCTGTAAGCATAGAGGACATGCCTGCACCCCATTGGACTTACCTGTGTGGGTTAAACCCGGGTTATTTGACAACCTATGGCGGTGATGGTTCTGCTCAGGCAGAGCAGTGCTGATGCTCCTCATAAAGCTGTCGCTGCTGTGAAGGTTCTAGGTGACATCACAAATCCCTATGGTTACATACACAACAAAGCTGGGTTGTTGTTGTTTACACTCTGCAAGGCCTGTGGAAGTGAGTGACATCATAGCACTGTAGTTCTGAGGGTTCTAGATGGATGCAACAATCTCCTGTTGCTTCTATGAAGGCCATAATAGACGACATCACCAAACAGCTCCATAGTCACATACACAGCAAAGGAGAGATGTTGTTTACACCTAGTGATGTCAGTGGTATTGAGTGACATCACAGCACAGTGCTAAGGCTCCTGGGCCTGGACACAGCAGCGGCTGCAATATCTCAACGGAGAATACGTTTATATATATGTGTGTGTGTGCGCGTATATATATATATATATATATATATATATAATATATATATATATTTCTCCGCCGAAATCACTTTTAAACCCATTTCCACCTTTTTTTTCCCTTCTCTTCCTCTTACTTTTTTTTCACGTTTTTTTACGTTTTTCTCCTTTTCGCCTCTTTTCTGGGCGTATTATTCTTCTTTTTCTTCTTTTTTTTCGTCTAATGCATACCCCATCAGTGCAGCAATGCTTATTCAATACCGCCAGCAGATGGAGACACTGGGGGATAATTTTCTAAGGATTTATACTGATTTTTCCTGTCTGAATTTGTCGCACAGAAAGTTGCAGGCCAAATATGTGTGACATTTCTGCGACTTTAGCTTCTAGAGCATTTTTACAACATTATACATAGGTGCTGAATACATAAAAAGCGACTGTTCAGCGACAGACAAGTCGCATCGGCTGAAAGTAGGCCAGAATGTCAGTCCATGTTGGAGCAGGTTTAGATACAGTCTAAAGTATAGATCTCAAAGTCTGTGCACAGAATTTAGCAAGGGCCTCGCACCTTCTGATGCATCAGGTAGGTGCACAATAGCATAGCCTAACCCTCTGTACTTTGGTCTATATTGATGCGGGACATAGACAGCCAGCTGATGACCAATCCATTAGTGCAATGGATGGCTGGAAGCATTTGTCTTTGCCTTTGCAATACCACAGAAGCAATGCATGGTCAATGTACAGCAATGACACACCTGTGTGAACAGCCAGGAGACCCCCCCCCCCCCCCATGTTATGTTACATAGTTACATAGTTAGTACGGTCGAAAAAAGACATATGTCCATCAAGTTCAACCAGGGAATTAAGGGGTAGGGGTGTGGCGCGATATTGGGAAGGGATGAGATTTTATATTTCTTCATAAGCATTAATCTTATTTTGTCAATTAGGAACATTCAGCACCCACCCGCTATCAAGGCAGCTGCCTATCATGTCATGCCCTACCTGCACAGGTGTGCTGGCTACTCAAATGATCCAATTAAGGAGGCCATTTAGTCAGCAGCAGCAGAAGTCCTGTGCCTGGACGCTCCAACAGCGGCCAGACACAAGCAGAAGCAGAAGCAGCAGAAGCAGCAGCAGCACCACCTTTTGTTTTTTGGCTGCAGCAGCAGCAAGGCCCACAGGGCTGGCTAGCTGGCTAGCCAGCAAGCAGGTAGCAATGAAAGTAGGAATCTTTCTTTTTAACCCTGTAAGGGGGTGGTGCACTGTACCCGAAGATACTGCCATATCGGGTCAATGCATAGGGCGACGGAAGCAAGCTTCGAAATCGGCCCCCGTTCTCAAAAAATCCATTTAATATATGGTCCCCAGATAGGGGACGTATCAGATATTAAACTGATAAGAACAGATACTACACTTGATCTTAGCCAAAATGGCCGAGAAGCGATAACCGTGAAAGGGGCGGGCCCAACAAGGTGCCCTTCATGGGCACTATCACTGCTTGCTGTCAGGGAGGCTGCCAGACAATTTTCCATGCACACTCTGGACTGGGGGGCAGTCAACCACCAGTACACACAGCAGAACCTAAACCCATACCATTATTGCTAAGCAGCAAGACAGGGGCCCATTGCACTCCCACGGGGCCTTTTTAAATGCAATCCATAACCGGATTTGCCAGGAACCCTTCTTACTCCTCCTACTTGCATGTGACACTGGGCTTAGGATCTGCATAGGAAACACACACACAAGCACACACCTACCTTTGTTGCCTGCAGATGCCTCCTTGGCTGTCCCCAAACGGTATCAAACCAACACCCACGGGAAGCTGTAAGCATAGAGGACATGCCTGCACCCCATTGGACTTACCTGTGTGGGTTAAACCCGGGTTATTTGACAACCTATGGCGGTGATGGTTCTGCTCAGGCAGAGCAGTGCTGATGCTCCTCATAAAGCTGTCGCTGCTGTGAAGGTTCTAGGTGACATCACAAATCCCTATGGTTACATACACAACAAAGCTGGGTTGTTGTTGTTTACACTCTGCAAGGCCTGTGGAAGTGAGTGACATCATAGCACTGTAGTTCTGAGGGTTCTAGATGGATGCAACAATCTCCTGTTGCTTCTATGAAGGCCATAATAGACGACATCACCAAACAGCTCCATAGTCACATACACAGCAAAGGAGAGATGTTGTTTACACCTAGTGATGTCAGTGGTATTGAGTGACATCACAGCACAGTGCTAAGGCTCCTGGGCCTGGACACAGCAGCGGCTGCAATATCTCAACGGAGAATACGTTTATATATATGTGTGTGTGTGCGCGTATATATATATATATATATATATATATACTATATATATATATATATTTCTCCGCCGAAATCACTTTTAAACCCATTTCCACCTTTTTTTCCCTTCTCTTCCTCTTACTTTTTTTTCACGTTTTTTTACGTTTTTCTCCTTTTCGCCTCTTTTCTGGGCGTATTATTCTTCTTTTTCTTCTTTTTTTTCGTCTAATGCATACCCCATCAGTGCAGCAATGCTTATTCAATACCGCCAGCAGATGGAGACACTGGGGGATAATTTTCTAAGGATTTATACTGATTTTTCCTGTCTGAATTTGTCGCACAGAAAGTTGCAGGCCAAATATGTGTGACATTTCTGCGACTTTAGCTTCTAGAGCATTTTTACAACATTATACATAGGTGCTGAATACATAAAAAGCGACTGTTCAGCGACAGACAAGTCGCATCGGCTGAAAGTAGGCCAGAATGTCAGTCCATGTTGGAGCAGGTTTAGATACAGTCTAAAGTATAGATCTCAAAGTCTGTGCACAGAATTTAGCAAGGGCCTCGCACCTTCTGATGCATCAGGTAGGTGCACATAGCATAGCCTAACCCTCTGTACTTTGGTCTATATTGATGCGGGACATAGACAGCCAGCTGATGACCAATCCATTAGTGCAATGGATGGCTGGAAGCATTTGTCTTTGCCTTTGCAATACCACAGAAGCAATGCATGGTCAATGTACAGCAATGACACACCTGTGTGAACAGCCAGGAGACCCCCCCCCCCCCATGTTATGTTACATAGTTACATAGTTAGTACGGTCGAAAAAAGACATATGTCCATCAAGTTCAACCAGGGAATTAAGGGGTAGGGGTGTGGCGCGATATTGGGGAAGGGATGAGATTTTATATTTCTTCATAAGCATTAATCTTATTTTGTCAATTAGGAACATTCAGCACCCACCCGCTATCAAGGCAGCTGCCTATCATGTCATGCCCTACCTGCACAGGTGTGCTGGCTACTCAAATGATCCAATTAAGGAGGCCATTTAGTCAGCAGCAGCAGAAGTCCTGTGCCTGGACGCTCCAACAGCGGCCAGACACAAGCAGAAGCAGAAGCAGCAGAAGCAGCAGCAGCACCACCTTTTGTTTTTTGGCTGCAGCAGCAGCAAGGCCCACAGGGCTGGCTAGCCAGCAAGCAGGTAGCAATGAAAGTAGGAATCTTTCTTTTTAACCCTGTAAGGGGGTGGTGCACTGTACCCGAAGATACTGCCATATCGGGTCAATGCATAGGGCGACGGAAGCAAGCTTCGAAATCGGCCCCCGTTCTCAAAAATCCATTTAATATATGGTCCCCAGATAGGGGACGTATCAGATATTAAACTGATAAGAACAGATACTACACTTGATCTTAGCCAAAAGGCCGAGAAGCGATAACCGTGAAAGGGGCGGGCCCAACAAGGTGCCCTTCATGGGCACTATCACTGCTTGCTGTCAGGGAGGCTGCCAGACAATTTTCATGCACACTCTGGGCTGGGGGCAGTCAACCACCAGTACACACAGCAGAACCTAAACCCATACCATTATTGCTAAGCAAGCAAGACAGGGGCCCATTGCACTCCCACGGGGCCTTTTTAAATGCAATCCATAACCCGGATTTGCCAGGAACCCTTCTTACTCCTCCTACTTGCATGTGACACTGGGCTTAGGATCTGCATAGGAAACACACACACAAGCATACACCTACCTTTGTTGCCTGCAGATGCCTCCTTGGCTGTCCCCAAACGGTATCAAACCAACACCCACGGGAAGCTGTAAGCATAGAGGACATGCCTGCACCCCATTGGACTTACCTGTGTGGGTTAAACCCGGGTTATTTGACAACCTATGGCGGTGATGGTTCTGCTCAGGCAGAGCAGTGCTGATGCTCCTCATAAAGCTGTCGCTGCTGTGAAGGTTCTAGGTGACATCACAAATCCCTATGGTTACATACACAACAAAGCTGGGTTGTTGTTGTTTACACTCTGCAAGGCCTGTGGAAGTGAGTGACATCATAGCACTGTAGTTCTGAGGGTTCTAGATGGATGCAACAATCTCCTGTTGCTTCTATGAAGGCCATAATAGACGACATCACCAAACAGCTCCATAGTCACATACACAGCAAAGGAGAGATGTTGTTTACACCTAGTGATGTCAGTGGTATTGAGTGACATCACAGCACAGTGCTAAGGCTCCTGGGCCTGGACACAGCAGCGGCTGCAATATCTCAACGGAGAATACGTTTATATATATGTGTGTGTGTGCGCGTATATATATATATATATATATATATATATATATATATATATTTCTCCGCCGAAATCACTTTTAAACCCATTTCCACCTTTTTTTCCCTTCTCTTCCTCTTACTTTTTTTTCACGTTTTTTTACGTTTTTCTCCTTTTCGCCTCTTTTCTGGGCGTATTATTCTTCTTTTTCTTCTTTTTTTTCGTCTAATGCATACCCCATCAGTGCAGCAATGCTTATTCAATACCGCCAGCAGATGGAGACACTGGGGGATAATTTTCTAAGGATTTATACTGATTTTTCCTGTCTGAATTTGTCGCACAGAAAGTTGCAGGCCAAATATGTGTGACATTTCTGCGACTTTAGCTTCTAGAGCATTTTTACAACATTATACATAGGTGCTGAATACATAAAAAGCGACTGTTCAGCGACAGACAAGTCGCATCGGCTGAAAGTAGGCCAGAATGTCAGTCCATGTTGGAGCAGGTTTAGATATAGTCTAAAGTATAGATCTCAAAGTCTGTGCACAGAATTTAGCAAGGGCCTCGCACCTTCTGATGCATCAGGTAGGTGCACAATAGCATAGCCTAACCCTCTGAACTTTGGTCTATATTGATGCGGGACATAGACAGCCAGCTGATGACCAATCCATTAGTGCAATGGATGGCTGGAAGCATTTGTCTTTGCCTTTGCAATACCACAGAAGCAATGCATGGTCAATGTACAGCAATGACACACCTGTGTGAACAGCCAGGAGACCCCCCCCCCCCCCCCCCATGTTATGTTACATAGTTACATAGTTAGTACGGTCGAAAAAAGACATATGTCCATCAAGTTCAACCAGGGAATTAAGGGGTAGGGGTGTGGCGCGATATTGGGGAAGGGATGAGATTTTATATTTCTTCATAAGCATTAATCTTATTTTGTCAATTAGGAACATTCAGCACCCACCCGCTATCAAGGCAGCTGCCTATCATGTCATGCCCTACCTGCACAGGTGTGCTGGCTACTCAAATGATCCAATTAAGGAGGCCATTTAGTCAGCAGCAGCAGAAGTCCTGTGCCTGGACGCTCCAACAGCGGCCAGACACAAGCAGAAGCAGAAGCAGCAGAAGCAGCAGCAGCACCACCTTTTGTTTTTTGGCTGCAGCAGCAGCAAGGCCCACAGGGCTGGCTAGCTGGCTAGCCAGCAAGCAGGTAGCAATGAAAGTAGGAATCTTTCTTTTTAACCCTGTAAGGGGGTGGTGCACTGTACCCGAAGATACTGCCATATCGGGTCAATGCATAGGGCGACGGAAGCAAGCTTCGAAATCGGCCCCCGTTCTCAAAAATCCATTTAATATATGGTCCCCAGATAGGGGACGTATCAGATATTAAACTGATAAGAACAGATACTACACTTGATCTTAGCCAAAAGGCCGAGAAGCGATAACCGTGAAAGGGGCGGGCCCAACAAGGTGCCCTTCATGGGCACTATCACTGCTTGCTGTCAGGGAGGCTGCCAGACAATTTTCCATGCACACTCTGGGCTGGGGGGCAGTCAACCACCAGTACACACAGCAGAACCTAAACCCATACCATTATTGCTAAGCAGCAAGACAGGGGCCCATTGCACTCCCACGGGGCCTTTTTAAATGCAATCCATAACCCGGATTTGCCAGGAACCCTTCTTACTCCTCCTACTTGCATGTGACACTGGGCTTAGGATCTGCATAGGAAACACACACACAAGCACACACCTACCTTTGTTGCCTGCAGATGCCTCCTTGGCTGTCCCCAAACGGTATCAAACCAACACCCACGGGAAGCTGTAAGCATAGAGGACATGCCTGCACCCCATTGGACTTACCTGTGTGGGTTAAACCCGGGTTATTTGACAACCTATGGCGGTGATGGTTCTGCTCAGGCAGAGCAGTGCTGATGCTCCTCATAAAGCTGTCGCTGCTGTGAAGGTTCTAGGTGACATCACAAATCCCTATGGTTACATACACAACAAAGCTGGGTTGTTGTTGTTTACACTCTGCAAGGCCTGTGGAAGTGAGTGACATCATAGCACTGTAGTTCTGAGGGTTCTAGATGGATGCAACAATCTCCTGTTGCTTCTATGAAGGCCATAATAGACGACATCACCAAACAGCTCCATAGTCACATACACAGCAAAGGAGAGATGTTGTTTACACCTAGTGATGTCAGTGGTATTGAGTGACATCACAGCACAGTGCTAAGGCTCCTGGGCCTGGACACAGCAGCGGCTGCAATATCTCAACGGAGAATACGTTTATATATATGTGTGTGTGTGCGCGTATATATATATATATATATATATATATATATATATATATATATATTTCTCCGCCGAAATCACTTTTAAACCCATTTCCACCTTTTTTTCCCTTCTCTTCCTCTTACTTTTTTTTCACGTTTTTTTACGTTTTTCTCCTTTTCGCCTCTTTTCTGGGCGTATTATTCTTCTTTTTCTTCTTTTTTTTCGTCTAATGCATACCCCATCAGTGCAGCAATGCTTATTCAATACCGCCAGCAGATGGAGACACTGGGGGATAATTTTCTAAGGATTTATACTGATTTTTCCTGTCTGAATTTGTCGCACAGAAAGTTGCAGGCCAAATATGTGTGACATTTCTGCGACTTTAGCTTCTAGAGCATTTTTACAATATTATACATAGGTGCTGAATACATAAAAAGCGACTGTTCAGCGACAGACAAGTCGCATCGGCTGAAAGTAGGCCAGAATGTCAGTCCATGTTGGAGCAGGTTTAGATACAGTCTAAAGTATAGATCTCAAAGTCTGTGCACAGAATTTAGCAAGGGCCTCGCACCTTCTGATGCATCAGGTAGGTGCACAATAGCATAGCCTAACCCTCTGTACTTTGGTCTATATTGATGCGGGACATAGACAGCCAGCTGATGACCAATCCATTAGTGCAATGGATGGCTGGAAGCATTTGTCTTTGCCTTTGCAATACCACAGAAGCAATGCATGGTCAATGTACAGCAATGACACACCTGTGTGAACAGCCAGGAGACCCCCCCCCCCCCCCATGTTATGTTACATAGTTACATAGTTAGTACGGTCGAAAAAAGACATATGTCCATCAAGTTCAACCAGGGAATTAAGGGGTAGGGGTGTGGCGCGATATTGGGGAAGGGATGAGATTTTATATTTCTTCATAAGCATTAATCTTATTTTGTCAATTAGGAACATTCAGCACCCACCCGCTATCAAGGCAGCTGCCTATCATGTCATGCCCTACCTGCACAGGTGTGCTGGCTACTCAAATGATCCAATTAAGGAGGCCATTTAGTCAGCAGCAGCAGAAGTCCTGTGCCTGGACGCTCCAACAGCGGCCAGACACAAGCAGAAGCAGAAGCAGCAGAAGCAGCAGCAGCACCACCTTTTGTTTTTTGGCTGCAGCAGCAGCAAGGCCCACAGGGCTGGCTAGCTGGCTAGCCAGCAAGCAGGTAGCAATGAAAGTAGGAATCTTTCTTTTTAACCCTGTAAGGGGGTGGTGCACTGTACCCGAAGATACTGCCATATCGGGTCAATGCATAGGGCGACGGAAGCAAGCTTCGAAATCGGCCCCCGTTCTCAAAAATCCATTTAATATATGGTCCCCAGATAGGGGACGTATCAGATATTAAACTGATAAGAACAGATACTACACTTGATCTTAGCCAAAAGGCCGAGAAGCGATAACCGTGAAAGGGGCGGGCCCAACAAGGTGCCCTTCATGGGCACTATCACTGCTTGCTGTCAGGGAGGCTGCCAGACAATTTTCCATGCACACTCTGGGCTGGGGGGCAGTCAACCACCAGTACACACAGCAGAACCTAAACCCATACCATTATTGCTAAGCAGCAAGACAGGGGCCCATTGCACTCCCACGGGGCCTTTTTAAATGCAATCCATAACCCGGATTTGCCAGGAACCCTTCTTACTCCTCCTACTTGCATGTGACACTGGGCTTAGGATCTGCATAGGAAACACACACACAAGCACACACCTACCTTTGTTGCCTGCAGATGCCTCCTTGGCTGTCCCCAAACGGTATCAAACCAACACCCACGGGAAGCTGTAAGCATAGAGGACATGCCTGCACCCCATTGGACTTACCTGTGTGGGTTAAACCCGGGTTATTTGACAACCTATGGCGGTGATGGTTCTGCTCAGGCAGAGCAGTGCTGATGCTCCTCATAAAGCTGTCGCTGCTGTGAAGGTTCTAGGTGACATCACAAATCCCTATGGTTACATACACAACAAAGCTGGGTTGTTGTTGTTTACACTCTGCAAGGCCTGTGGAAGTGAGTGACATCATAGCACTGTAGTTCTGAGGGTTCTAGATGGATGCAACAATCTCCTGTTGCTTCTATGAAGGCCATAATAGACGACATCACCAAACAGCTCCATAGTCACATACACAGCAAAGGAGAGATGTTGTTTACACCTAGTGATGTCAGTGGTATTGAGTGACATCACAGCACAGTGCTAAGGCTCCTGGGCCTGGACACAGCAGCGGCTGCAATATCTCAACGGAGAATACGTTTATATATATGTGTGTGTGTGCGCGTATATATATATATATATATATATATATATATATATATATATATATATATATATTTCTCCGCCGAAATCACTTTTAAACCCATTTCCACCTTTTTTTCCCTTCTCTTCCTCTTACTTTTTTTTCACGTTTTTTTACGTTTTTCTCCTTTTCGCCTCTTTTCTGGGCGTATTATTCTTCTTTTTCTTCTTTTTTTTCGTCTAATGCATACCCCATCAGTGCAGCAATGCTTATTCAATACCGCCAGCAGATGGAGACACTGGGGGATAATTTTCTAAGGATTTATACTGATTTTTCCTGTCTGAATTTGTCGCACAGAAAGTTGCAGGCCAAATATGTGTGACATTTCTGCGACTTTAGCTTCTAGAGCATTTTTACAACATTATACATAGGTGCTGAATACATAAAAAGCGACTGTTCAGCGACAGACAAGTCGCATCGGCTGAAAGTAGGCCAGAATGTCAGTCCATGTTGGAGCAGGTTTAGATACAGTCTAAAGTATAGATCTCAAAGTCTGTGCACAGAATTTAGCAAGGGCCTCGCACCTTCTGATGCATCAGGTAGGTGCACAATAGCATAGCCTAACCCTCTGTACTTTGGTCTATATTGATGCGGGACATAGACAGCCAGCTGATGACCAATCCATTAGTGCAATGGATGGCTGGAAGCATTTGTCTTTGCCTTTGCAATACCACAGAAGCAATGCATGGTCAATGTACAGCAATGACACACCTGTGTGAACAGCCAGGAGACCCCCCCCCCCCCCATGTTATGTTACATAGTTACATAGTTAGTACGGTCGAAAAAAGACATATGTCCATCAAGTTCAACCAGGGAATTAAGGGGTAGGGGTGTGGCGCGATATTGGGGAAGGGATGAGATTTTATATTTCTTCATAAGCATTAATCTTATTTTGTCAATTAGGAACATTCAGCACCCACCCGCTATCAAGGCAGCTGCCTATCATGTCATGCCCTACCTGCACAGGTGTGCTGGCTACTCAAATGATCCAATTAAGGAGGCCATTTAGTCAGCAGCAGCAGAAGTCCTGTGCCTGGACGCTCCAACAGCGGCCAGACACAAGCAGAAGCAGAAGCAGCAGAAGCAGCAGCAGCACCACCTTTTGTTTTTTGGCTGCAGCAGCAGCAAGGCCCACAGGGCTGGCTAGCTGGCTAGCCAGCAAGCAGGTAGCAATGAAAGTAGGAATCTTTCTTTTTAACCCTGTAAGGGGGTGGTGCACTGTACCCGAAGATACTGTCATATCGGGTCAATGCATAGGGCGACGGAAGCAAGCTTCGAAATCGGCCCCCGTTCTCAAAAATCCATTTAATATATGGTCCCCAGATAGGGGACGTATCAGATATTAAACTGATAAGAACAGATACTACACTTGATCTTAGCCAAAAGGCCGAGAAGCGATAACCGTGAAAGGGGCGGGCCCAACAAGGTGCCCTTCATGGGCACTATCACTGCTTGCTGTCAGGGAGGCTGCCAGACAATTTTCCATGCACACTCTGGGCTGGGGGGCAGTCAACCACCAGTACACACAGCAGAACCTAAACCCATACCATTATTGCTAAGCAGCAAGACAGGGGCCCATTGCACTCCCACGGGGCCTTTTTAAATGCAATCCATAACCCGGATTTGCCAGGAACCCTTCTTACTCCTCCTACTTGCATGTGACACTGGGCTTAGGATCTGCATAGGAAACACACACACAAGCACACACCTACCTTTGTTGCCTGCAGATGCCTCCTTGGCTGTCCCCAAACGGTATCAAACCAACACCCACGGGAAGCTGTAAGCATAGAGGACATGCCTGCACCCCATTGGACTTACCTGTGTGGGTTAAACCCGGGTTATTTGACAACCTATGGCGGTGATGGTTCTGCTCAGGCAGAGCAGTGCTGATGCTCCTCATAAAGCTGTCGCTGCTGTGAAGGTTCTAGGTGACATCACAAATCCCTATGGTTACATACACAACAAAGCTGGGTTGTTGTTGTTTACACTCTGCAAGGCCTGTGGAAGTGAGTGACATCATAGCACTGTAGTTCTGAGGGTTCTAGATGGATGCAACAATCTCCTGTTGCTTCTATGAAGGCCATAATAGACGACATCACCAAACAGCTCCATAGTCACATACACAGCAAAGGAGAGATGTTGTTTACACCTAGTGATGTCAGTGGTATTGAGTGACATCACAGCACAGTGCTAAGGCTCCTGGGCCTGGACACAGCAGCGGCTGCAATATCTCAACGGAGAATACGTTTATATATATGTGTGTGTGTGCGCGTATATATATATATAAATATATATATATATATATATATATATATATATTTCTCCGCCGAAATCACTTTTAAACCCATTTCCACCTTTTTTTCCCTTCTCTTCCTCTTACTTTTTTTTCACGTTTTTTTACGTTTTTCTCCTTTTCGCCTCTTTTCTGGGCGTATTATTCTTCTTTTTCTTCTTTTTTTTCGTCTAATGCATACCCCATCAGTGCAGCAATGCTTATTCAATACCGCCAGCAGATGGAGACACTGGGGGATAATTTTCTAAGGATTTATACTGATTTTTCCTGTCTGAATTTGTCGCACAGAAAGTTGCAGGCCAAATATGTGTGACATTTCTGCGACTTTAGCTTCTAGAGCATTTTTACAACATTATACATAGGTGCTGAATACATAAAAAGCGACTGTTCAGCGACAGACAAGTCGCATCGGCTGAAAGTAGGCCAGAATGTCAGTCCATGTTGGAGCAGGTTTAGATACAGTCTAAAGTATAGATCTCAAAGTCTGTGCACAGAATTTAGCAAGGGCCTCGCACCTTCTGATGCATCAGGTAGGTGCACAATAGCATAGCCTAACCCTCTGTACTTTGGTCTATATTGATGCGGGACATAGACAGCCAGCTGATGACCAATCCATTAGTGCAATGGATGGCTGGAAGCATTTGTCTTTGCCTTTGCAATACCACAGAAGCAATGCATGGTCAATGTACAGCAATGACACACCTGTGTGAACAGCCAGGAGACCCCCCCCCCCCATGTTATGTTACATAGTTACATAGTTAGTACGGTCGAAAAAAGACATATGTCCATCAAGTTCAACCAGGGAATTAAGGGGTAGGGGTGTGGCGCGATATTGGGGAAGGGATGAGATTTTATATTTCTTCATAAGCATTAATCTTATTTTGTCAATTAGGAACATTCAGCACCCACCCGCTATCAAGGCAGCTGCCTATCATGTCATGCCCTACCTGCACAGGTGTGCTGGCTACTCAAATGATCCAATTAAGGAGGCCATTTAGTCAGCAGCAGCAGAAGTCCTGTGCCTGGACGCTCCAACAGCGGCCAGACACAAGCAGAAGCAGAAGCAGCAGAAGCAGCAGCAGCACCACCTTTTGTTTTTTGGCTGCAGCAGCAGCAAGGCCCACAGGGCTGGCTAGCTGGCTAGCCAGCAAGCAGGTAGCAATGAAAGTAGGAATCTTTCTTTTTAACCCTGTAAGGGGGTGGTGCACTGTACCCGAAGATACTGCCATATCGGGTCAATGCATAGGGCGACGGAAGCAAGCTTCGAAATCGGCCCCCGTTCTCAAAAATCCATTTAATATATGGTCCCCAGATAGGGGACGTATCAGATATTAAACTGATAAGAACAGATACTACACTTGATCTTAGCCAAAAGGCCGAGAAGCGATAACCGTGAAAGGGGCGGGCCCAACAAGGTGCCCTTCATGGGCACTATCACTGCTTGCTGTCAGGGAGGCTGCCAGACAATTTTCCATGCACACTCTGGGCTGGGGGGCAGTCAACCACCAGTACACACAGCAGAACCTAAACCCATACCATTATTGCTAAGCAGCAAGACAGGGGCCCATTGCACTCCCACGGGGCCTTTTTAAATGCAATCCATAACCCGGATTTGCCAGGAACCCTTCTTACTCCTCCTACTTGCATGTGACACTGGGCTTAGGATCTGCATAGGAAACACACACACAAGCACACACCTACCTTTGTTGCCTGCAGATGCCTCCTTGGCTGTCCCCAAACGGTATCAAACCAACACCCACGGGAAGCTGTAAGCATAGAGGACATGCTTGCACCCCATTGGACTTACCTGTGTGGGTTAAACCCGGGTTATTTGACAACCTATGGCGGTGATGGTTCTGCTCAGGCAGAGCAGTGCTGATGCTCCTCATAAAGCTGTCGCTGCTGTGAAGGTTCTAGGTGACATCACAAATCCCTATGGTTACATACACAACAAAGCTGGGTTGTTGTTGTTTACACTCTGCAAGGCCTGTGGAAGTGAGTGACATCATAGCACTGTAGTTCTGAGGGTTCTAGATGGATGCAACAATCTCCTGTTGCTTCTATGAAGGCCATAATAGATGACATCACCAAACAGCTCCATAGTCACATACACAGCAAAGGAGAGATGTTGTTTACACCTAGTGATGTCAGTGGTATTGAGTGACATCACAGCACAGTGCTAAGGCTCCTGGGCCTGGACACAGCAGCGGCTGCAATATCTCAACGGAGAATACGTTTATATATATGTGTGTGTGTGCGCGTATATATATATATATATATATATATATATATATATATATATATATATATATTTCTCCGCCGAAATCACTTTTAAACCCATTTCCACCTTTTTTTCCCTTCTCTTCCTCTTACTTTTTTTTCACGTTTTTTTACGTTTTTCTCCTTTTCGCCTCTTTTCTGGGCGTATTATTCTTCTTTTTCTTCTTTTTTTTCGTCTAATGCATACCCCATCAGTGCAGCAATGCTTATTCAATACCGCCAGCAGATGGAGACACTGGGGGATAATTTTCTAAGGATTTATACTGATTTTTCCTGTCTGAATTTGTCGCACAGAAAGTTGCAGGCCAAATATGTGTGACATTTCTGCGACTTTAGCTTCTAGAGCATTTTTACAACATTATACATAGGTGCTGAATACATAAAAAGCGACTGTTCAGCGACAGACAAGTCGCATCGGCTGAAAGTAGGCCAGAATGTCAGTCCATGTTGGAGCAGGTTTAGATACAGTCTAAAGTATAGATCTCAAAGTCTGTGCACAGAATTTAGCAAGGGCCTCGCACCTTCTGATGCATCAGGTAGGTGCACAATAGCATAGCCTAACCCTCTGTACTTTGGTCTATATTGATGCGGGACATAGACAGCCAGCTGATGACCAATCCATTAGTGCAATGGATGGCTGGAAGCATTTGTCTTTGCCTTTGCAATACCACAGAAGCAATGCATGGTCAATGTACAGCAATGACACACCTGTGTGAACAGCCAGGAGACCCCCCCCCCCCCCATGTTATGTTACATAGTTACATAGTTAGTACGGTCGAAAAAAGACATATGTCCATCAAGTTCAACCAGGGAATTAAGGGGTAGGGGTGTGGCGCGATATTGGGGAAGGGATGAGATTTTATATTTCTTCATAAGCATTAATCTTATTTTGTCAATTAGGAACATTCAGCACCCACCCGCTATCAAGGCAGCTGCCTATCATGTCATGCCCTACCTGCACAGGTGTGCTGGCTACTCAAATGATCCAATTAAGGAGGCCATTTAGTCAGCAGCAGCAGAAGTCCTGTGCCTGGACGCTCCAACAGCGGCCAGACACAAGCAGAAGCAGAAGCAGCAGAAGCAGCAGCAGCACCACCTTTTGTTTTTTGGCTGCAGCAGCAGCAAGGCCCACAGGGCTGGCTAGCTGGCTAGCCAGCAAGCAGGTAGCAATGAAAGTAGGAATCTTTCTTTTTAACCCTGTAAGGGGGTGGTGCACTGTACCCGAAGATACTGCCATATCGGGTCAATGCATAGGGCGACGGAAGCAAGCTTCGAAATCGGCCCCCGTTCTCAAAAATCCATTTAATATATGGTCCCCAGATAGGGGACGTATCAGATATTAAACTGATAAGAACAGATACTACACTTGATCTTAGCCAAAAGGCCGAGAAGCGATAACCGTGAAAGGGGCGGGCCCAACAAGGTGCCCTTCATGGGCACTATCACTGCTTGCTGTCAGGGAGGCTGCCAGACAATTTTCCATGCACACTCTGGGCTGGGGGGCAGTCAACCACCAGTACACACAGCAGAACCTAAACCCATACCATTATTGCTAAGCAGCAAGACAGGGGCCCATTGCACTCCCACGGGGCCTTTTTAAATGCAATCCATAACCCGGATTTGCCAGGAACCCTTCTTACTCCTCCTACTTGCATGTGACACTGGGCTTAGGATCTGCATAGGAAACACACACACAAGCACACACCTACCTTTGTTGCCTGCAGATGCCTCCTTGGCTGTCCCCAAACGGTATCAAACCAACACCCACGGGAAGCTGTAAGCATAGAGGACATGCTTGCACCCCATTGGACTTACCTGTGTGGGTTAAACCCGGGTTATTTGACAACCTATGGCGGTGATGGTTCTGCTCAGGCAGAGCAGTGCTGATGCTCCTCATAAAGCTGTCGCTGCTGTGAAGGTTCTAGGTGACATCACAAATCCCTATGGTTACATACACAACAAAGCTGGGTTGTTGTTGTTTACACTCTGCAAGGCCTGTGGAAGTGAGTGACATCATAGCACTGTAGTTCTGAGGGTTCTAGATGGATGCAACAATCTCCTGTTGCTTCTATGAAGGCCATGATAGACGACATCACCAAACAGCTCCATAGTCACATACACAGCAAAGGAGAGATGTTGTTTACACCTAGTGATGTCAGTGGTATTGAGTGACATCACAGCACAGTGCTAAGGCTCCTGGGCCTGGACACAGCAGCGGCTGCAATATCTCAACGGAGAATACGTTTATATATATGTGTGTGTGTGCGCGTATATATATATATATATATATATATATATATATATATATATTTCTCCGCCGAAATCACTTTTAAACCCATTTCCACCTTTTTTTCCCTTCTCTTCCTCTTACTTTTTTTTCACGTTTTTTTACGTTTTTCTCCTTTTCGCCTCTTTTCTGGGCGTATTATTCTTCTTTTTCTTCTTTTTTTTCGTCTAATGCATACCCCATCAGTGCAGCAATGCTTATTCAATACCGCCAGCAGATGGAGACACTGGGGGATAATTTTCTAAGGATTTATACTGATTTTTCCTGTCTGAATTTGTCGCACAGAAAGTTGCAGGCCAAATATGTGTGACATTTCTGCGACTTTAGCTTCTAGAGCATTTTTACAACATTATACATAGGTGCTGAATACATAAAAAGCGACTGTTCAGCGACAGACAAGTCGCATCGGCTGAAAGTAGGCCAGAATGTCAGTCCATGTTGGAGCAGGTTTAGATACAGTCTAAAGTATAGATCTCAAAGTCTGTGCACAGAATTTAGCAAGGGCCTCGCACCTTCTGATGCATCAGGTAGGTGCACAATAGCATAGCCTAACCCTCTGTACTTTGGTCTATATTGATGCGGGACATAGACAGCCAGCTGATGACCAATCCATTAGTGCAATGGATGGCTGGAAGCATTTGTCTTTGCCTTTGCAATACCACAGAAGCAATGCATGGTCAATGTACAGCAATGACACACCTGTGTGAACAGCCAGGAGACCCCCCCCCCCCCCCCATGTTATGTTACATAGTTACATAGTTAGTACGGTCGAAAAAAGACATATGTCCATCAAGTTCAACCAGGGAATTAAGGGGTAGGGGTGTGGCGCGATATTGGGGAAGGGATGAGATTTTATATTTCTTCATAAGCATTAATCTTATTTTGTCAATTAGGAACATTCAGCACCCACCCGCTATCAAGGCAGCTGCCTATCATGTCATGCCCTACCTGCACAGGTGTGCTGGCTACTCAAATGATCCAATTAAGGAGGCCATTTAGTCAGCAGCAGCAGAAGTCCTGTGCCTGGACGCTCCAACAGCGGCCAGACACAAGCAGAAGCAGAAGCAGCAGAAGCAGCAGCAGCACCACCTTTTGTTTTTTGGCTGCAGCAGCAGCAAGGCCCACAGGGCTGGCTAGCTGGCTAGCCAGCAAGCAGGTAGCAATGAAAGTAGGAATCTTTCTTTTTAACCCTGTAAGGGGGTGGTGCACTGTACCCGAAGATACTGCCATATCGGGTCAATGCATAGGGCGACGGAAGCAAGCTTCGAAAGCGGCCCCCGTTCTCAAAAATCCATTTAATATATGGTCCCCAGATAGGGGACGTATCAGATATTAAACTGATAAGAACAGATACTACACTTGATCTTAGCCAAAAGGCCGAGAAGCGATAACCGTGAAAGGGGCGGGCCCAACAAGGTGCCCTTCATGGGCACTATCACTGCTTGCTGTCAGGGAGGCTGCCAGACAATTTTCCATGCACACTCTGGGCTGGGGGGCAGTCAACCACCAGTACACACAGCAGAACCTAAACCCATACCATTATTGCTAAGCAGCAAGACAGGGGCCCATTGCACTCCCACGGGGCCTTTTTAAATGCAATCCATAACCCGGATTTGCCAGGAACCCTTCTTACTCCTCCTACTTGCATGTGACACTGGGCTTAGGATCTGCATAGGAAACACACACACAAGCACACACCTACCTTTGTTGCCTGCAGATGCCTCCTTGGCTGTCCCCAAACGGTATCAAACCAACACCCACGGGAAGCTGTAAGCATAGAGGACATGCCTGCACCCCATTGGACTTACCTGTGTGGGTTAAACCCGGGTTATTTGACAACCTATGGCGGTGATGGTTCTGCTCAGGCAGAGCAGTGCTGATGCTCCTCATAAAGCTGTCGCTGCTGTGAAGGTTCTAGGTGACATCACAAATCCCTATGGTTACATACACAACAAAGCTGGGTTGTTGTTGTTTACACTCTGCAAGGCCTGTGGAAGTGAGTGACATCATAGCACTGTAGTTCTGAGGGTTCTAGATGGATGCAACAATCTCCTGTTGCTTCTATGAAGGCCATAATAGACGACATCACCAAACAGCTCCATAGTCACATACACAGCAAAGGAGAGATGTTGTTTACACCTAGTGATGTCAGTGGTATTGAGTGACATCACAGCACAGTGCTAAGGCTCCTGGGCCTGGACACAGCAGCGGCTGCAATATCTCAACGGAGAATACGTTTATATATATGTGTGTGTGTGCGCGTATATATATATATATATATATATATATATATATATATATATATATATATATATATATATTTCTCCGCCGAAATCACTTTTAAACCCATTTCCACCTTTTTTTCCCTTCTCTTCCTCTTACTTTTTTTTCACGTTTTTTTACGTTTTTCTCCTTTTCGCCTCTTTTCTGGGCGTATTATTCTTCTTTTTCTTCTTTTTTTTCGTCTAATGCATACCCCATCAGTGCAGCAATGCTTATTCAATACCGCCAGCAGATGGAGACACTGGGGGATAATTTTCTAAGGATTTATACTGATTTTTCCTGTCTGAATTTGTCGCACAGAAAGTTGCAGGCCAAATATGTGTGACATTTCTGCGACTTTAGCTTCTAGAGCATTTTTACAACATTATACATAGGTGCTGAATACATAAAAAGCGACTGTTCAGCGACAGACAAGTCGCATCGGCTGAAAGTAGGCCAGAATGTCAGTCCATGTTGGAGCAGGTTTAGATACAGTCTAAAGTATAGATCTCAAAGTCTGTGCACAGAATTTAGCAAGGGCCTCGCACCTTCTGATGCATCAGGTAGGTGCACAATAGCATAGCCTAACCCTCTGTACTTTGGTCTATATTGATGCGGGACATAGACAGCCAGCTGATGACCAATCCATTAGTGCAATGGATGGCTGGAAGCATTTGTCTTTGCCTTTGCAATACCACAGAAGCAATGCATGGTCAATGTACAGCAATGACACACCTGTGTGAACAGCCAGGAGACCCCCCCCCCCATGTTATGTTACATAGTTACATAGTTAGTACGGTCGAAAAAAGACATATGTCCATCAAGTTCAACCAGGGAATTAAGGGGTAGGGGTGTGGCGCGATATTGGGGAAGGGATGAGATTTTATATTTCTTCATAAGCATTAATCTTATTTTGTCAATTAGGAACATTCAGCACCCACCCGCTATCAAGGCAGCTGCCTATCATGTCATGCCCTACCTGCACAGGTGTGCTGGCTACTCAAATGATCCAATTAAGGAGGCCATTTAGTCAGCAGCAGCAGAAGTCCTGTGCCTGGACGCTCCAACAGCGGCCAGACACAAGCAGAAGCAGAAGCAGCAGAAGCAGCAGCAGCACCACCTTTTGTTTTTTGGCTGCAGCAGCAGCAAGGCCCACAGGGCTGGCTAGCTGGCTAGCCAGCAAGCAGGTAGCAATGAAAGTAGGAATCTTTCTTTTTAACCCTGTAAGGGGGTGGTGCACTGTACCCGAAGATACTGCCATATCGGGTCAATGCATAGGGCGACGGAAGCAAGCTTCGAAATCGGCCCCCGTTCTCAAAAATCCATTTAATATATGGTCCCCAGATAGGGGACGTATCAGATATTAAACTGATAAGAACAGATACTACACTTGATCTTAGCCAAAAGGCCGAGAAGCGATAACCGTGAAAGGGGCGGGCCCAACAAGGTGCCCTTCATGGGCACTATCACTGCTTGCTGTCAGGGAGGCTGCCAGACAATTTTCCATGCACACTCTGGGCTGGGGGGCAGTCAACCACCAGTACACACAGCAGAACCTAAACCCATACCATTATTGCTAAGCAGCAAGACAGGGGCCCATTGCACTCCCACGGGGCCTTTTTAAATGCAATCCATAACCCGGATTTGCCAGGAACCCTTCTTACTCCTCCTACTTGCATGTGACACTGGGCTTAGGATCTGCATAGGAAACACACACACAAGCACACACCTACCTTTGTTGCCTGCAGATGCCTCCTTGGCTGTCCCCAAACGGTATCAAACCAACACCCACGGGAAGCTGTAAGCATAGAGGACATGCCTGCACCCCATTGGACTTACCTGTGTGGGTTAAACCCGGGTTATTTGACAACCTATGGCGGTGATGGTTCTGCTCAGGCAGAGCAGTGCTGATGCTCCTCATAAAGCTGTCGCTGCTGTGAAGGTTCTAGGTGACATCACAAATCCCTATGGTTACATACACAACAAAGCTGGGTTGTTGTTGTTTACACTCTGCAAGGCCTGTGGAAGTGAGTGACATCATAGCACTGTAGTTCTGAGGGTTCTAGATGGATGCAACAATCTCCTGTTGCTTCTATGAAGGCCATAATAGACGACATCACCAAACAGCTCCATAGTCACATACACAGCAAAGGAGAGATGTTGTTTACACCTAGTGATGTCACTGGTTTTGAGTGACATCACAGCACAGTGCTAAGGCTCCTGGGCCTGGACACAGCAGCGGCTGCAATATCTCAACAGAGAATACGTTTATATATATGTGTGTGTGTGCGCGTATATATATATATATATATATATATATATATATATTTCTCCGCCGAAATCACTTTTAAACCCATTTCCACCTTTTTTTCCCTTCTCTTCCTCTTACTTTTTTTTCACGTTTTTTTACATTTTTCTCCTTTTCGCCTCTTTTCTGGGCGTATTATTCTTCTTTTTCTTCTTTTTTTTCGTCTAATGCATACCCCATCAGTGCAGCAATGCTTATTCAATACCGCCAGCAGATGGAGACACTGGGGGATAATTTTCTAAGGATTTATACTGATTTTTCCTGTCTGAATTTGTCGCACAGAAAGTTGCAGGCCAAATATGTGTGACATTTCTGCGACCTTAGCTTCTAGAGCATTTTTACAACATTATACATAGGTGCTGAATACATAAAAAGCGACTGTTCAGCGACAGACAAGTCGCATCGGCTGAAAGTAGGCCAGAATGTCAGTCCATGTTGGAGCAGGTTTAGATACAGTCTAAAGTATAGATCTCAAAGTCTGTGCACAGAATTTAGCAAGGGCCTCGCACCTTCTGATGCATCAGGTAGGTGCACAATAGCATAGCCTAACCCTCTGTACTTTGGTCTATATTGATGCGGGACATAGACAGCCAGCTGATGACCAATCCATTAGTGCAATGGATGGCTGGAAGCATTTGTCTTTGCCTTTGCAATACCACAGAAGCAATGCATGGTCAATGTACAGCAATGACACACCTGTGTGAACAGCCAGGAGACCCCCCCCCCCCCCATGTTATGTTACATAGTTACATAGTTAGTACGGTCGAAAAAAGACATATGTCCATCAAGTTCAACCAGGGAATTAAGGGGTAGGGGTGTGGCGCGATATTGGGGAAGGGATGAGATTTTATATTTCTTCATAAGCATTAATCTTATTTTGTCAATTAGGAACATTCAGCACCCACCCGCTATCAAGGCAGCTGCCTATCATGTCATGCCCTACCTGCACAGGTGTGCTGGCTACTCAAATGATCCAATTAAGGAGGCCATTTAGTCAGCAGCAGCAGAAGTCCTGTGCCTGGACGCTCCAACAGCGGCCAGACACAAGCAGAAGCAGAAGCAGCAGAAGCAGCAGCAGCACCACCTTTTGTTTTTTGGCTGCAGCAGCAGCAAGGCCCACAGGGCTGGCTAGCTGGCTAGCCAGCAAGCAGGTAGCAATGAAAGTAGGAATCTTTATTTTTAACCCTGTAAGGGGGTGGTGCACTGTACCCGAAGATACTGCCATATCGGGTCAATGCATAGGGCGACGGAAGCAAGCTTCGAAATCGGCCCCCGTTCTCAAAAATCCATTTAATATATGGTCCCCAGATAGGGGACGTATCAGATATTAAACTGATAAGAACAGATACTACACTTGATCTTAGCCAAAAGGCCGAGAAGCGATAACCGTGAAAGGGGCGGGCCCAACAAGGTGCCCTTCATGGGCACTATCACTGCTTGCTGTCAGGGAGGCTGCCAGACAATTTTCCATGCACACTCTGGGCTGGGGGGCAGTCAACCACCAGTACACACAGCAGAACCTAAACCCATACCATTATTGCTAAGCAGCAAGACAGGGGCCCATTGCACTCCCACGGGGCCTTTTTAAATGCAATCCATAACCCGGATTTGCCAGGAACCCTTCTTACTCCTCCTACTTGCATGTGACACTGGGCTTAGGATCTGCATAGGAAACACACACACAAGCACACACCTACCTTTGTTGCCTGCAGATGCCTCCTTGGCTGTCCCCAAACGGTATCAAACCAACACCCACGGGAAGCTGTAAGCATAGAGGACATGCCTGCACCCCATTGGACTTACCTGTGTGGGTTAAACCCGGGTTATTTGACAACCTATGGCGGTGATGGTTCTGCTCAGGCAGAGCAGTGCTGATGCTCCTCATAAAGCTGTCGCTGCTGTGAAGGTTCTAGGTGACATCACAAATCCCTATGGTTACATACACAACAAAGCTGGGTTGTTGTTGTTTACACTCTGCAAGGCCTGTGGAAGTGAGTGACATCATAGCACTGTAGTTCTGAGGGTTCTAGATGGATGCAACAATCTCCTGTTGCTTCTATGAAGGCCATAATAGACGACATCACCAAACAGCTCCATAGTCACATACACAGCAAAGGAAAGATGTTGTTTACACCTAGTGATGTCAGTGGTATTGAGTGACATCACAGCACAGTGCTAAGGCTCCTGGGCCTGGACACAGCAGCGGCTGCAATATCTCAACGGAGAATACGTTTATATATATGTGTGTGTGTGTGCGCGTATATATATATATATATATATATATATATATATATATATATATATATATATATATATTTCTCCGCCGAAATCACTTTTAAACCCATTTCCACCTTTTTTTCCCTTCTCTTCCTCTTACTTTTTTTTCACGTTTTTTTACGTTTTTCTCCTTTTCGCCTCTTTTCTGGGCGTATTATTCTTCTTTTTCTTCTTTTTTTTCGTCTAATGCATACCCCATCAGTGCAGCAATACTTATTCAATACCGCCAGCAGATGGAGACACTGGGGGATAATTTTCTAAGGATTTATACTGATTTTTCCTGTCTGAATTTGTCGCACAGAAAGTTGCAGGCCAAATATGTGTGACATTTCTGCGACTTTAGCTTCTAGAGCATTTTTACAACATTATACATAGGTGCTGAATACATAAAAAGCGACTGTTCAGCGACAGACAAGTCGCATCGGCTAAAAGTAGGCCAGAATGTCAGTCCATGTTGGAGCAGGTTTAGATACAGTCTAAAGTATAGATCTCAAAGTCTGTGCACAGAATTTAGCAAGGGCCTCGCACCTTCTGATGCATCAGGTAGGTGCACAATAGCATAGCCTAACCCTCTGTACTTTGGTCTATATTGATGCGGGACATAGACAGCCAGCTGATGACCAATCCATTAGTGCAATGGATGGCTGGAAGCATTTGTCTTTGCCTTTGCAATACCACAGAAGCAATGCATGGTCAATGTACAGCAATGACACACCTGTGTGAACAGCCAGGAGACCCCCCCCCATGTTATGTTACATAGTTACATAGTTAGTACGGTCGAAAAAAGACATATGTCCATCAAGTTCAACCAGGGAATTAAGGGGTAGGGGTGTGGCGCGATATTGGGGAAGGGATGAGATTTTATATTTCTTCATAAGCATTAATCTTATTTTGTCAATTAGGAACATTCAGCACCCACCCGCTATCAAGGCAGCTGCCTATCATGTCATGCCCTACCTGCACAGGTGTGCTGGCTACTCAAATGATCCAATTAAGGAGGCCGTTTAGTCAGCAGCAGCAGAAGTCCTGTGCCTGGATGCTCCAACAGCGGCCAGACACAAGCAGAAGCAGAAGCAGCAGAAGCAGCAGCAGCACCACCTTTTGTTTTTTGGCTGCAGCAGCAGCAAGGCCCACAGGGCTGGCTAGCTGGCTAGCCAGCAAGCAGGTAGCAATGAAAGTAGGAATCTTTCTTTTTAACCCTGTAAGGGGGTGGTGCACTGTACCCGAAGATACTGCCATATCGGGTCAATGCCTAGGGCGACGGAAGCAAGCTTCGAAATCGGCCCCCGTTCTCAAAAATCCATTTAATATATGGTCCCCAGATAGGGGACGTATCAGATATTAAACTGATAAGAACAGATACTACACTTGATCTTAGCCAAAAGGCCGAGAAGCGATAACCGTGAAAGGGGCGGGCCCAACAAGGTGCCCTTCATGGGCACTATCACTGCTTGCTGTCAGGGAGGCTGCCAGACAATTTTCCATGCACACTCTGGGCTGGGGGGCAGTCAACCACCAGTACACACAGCAGAACCTAAACCCATACCATTATTGCTAAGCAGCAAGACAGGGGCCCATTGCACTCCCACGGGGCCTTTTTAAATGCAATCCATAACCCGGATTTGCCAGGAACCCTTCTTACTCCTCCTACTTGCATGTGACACTGGGCTTAGGATCTGCATAGGAAACACACACACAAGCACACACCTACCTTTGTTGCCTGCAGATGCCTCCTTGGCTGTCCCCAAACGGTATCAAACCAACACCCACGGGAAGCTGTAAGCATAGAGGACATGCCTGCACCCCATTGGACTTACCTGTGTGGGTTAAACCCGGGTTATTTGACAACCTATGGCGGTGATGGTTCTGCTCAGGCAGAGCAGTGCTGATGCTCCTCATAAAGCTGTCGCTGCTGTGAAGGTTCTAGGTGACATCACAAATCCCTATGGTTACATACACAACAAAGCTGGGTTGTTGTTGTTTACACTCTGCAAGGCCTGTGGAAGTGAGTGACATCATAGCACTGTAGTTCTGAGGGTTCTAGATGGATGCAACAATCTCCTGTTGCTTCTATGAAGGCCATAATAGACGACATCACCAAACAGCTCCATAGTCACATACACAGCAAAGGAGAGATGTTGTTTACACCTAGTGATGTCAGTGGTATTGAGTGACATCACAGCACAGTGCTAAGGCTCCTGGGTCTGGACACAGCAGCGGCTGCAATATCTCAACGGAGAATACGTTTATATATATGTGTGTGTGTGCGCGTATATATATATATATATATATATATATATATATATATATATATATTTCTCCGCCGAAATCACTTTTAAACCCATTTCCACCTTTTTTTCCCTTCTCTTCCTCTTACTTTTTTTTCACGTTTTTTTTACGTTTTTCTCCTTTTCGCCTCTTTTCTGGGCGTATTATTCTTCTTTTTCTTCTTTTTTTTCGTCTAATGCATACCCCATCAGTGCAGCAATGCTTATTCAATACCGCCAGCAGATGGAGACACTGGGGGATAATTTTCTAAGGATTTATACTGATTTTTCCTGTCTGAATTTGTCGCACAGAAAGTTGCAGGCCAAATATGTGTGACATTTCTGCGACTTTAGCTTCTAGAGCATTTTTACAACATTATACATAGGTGCTGAATACATAAAAAGCGACTGTTCAGCGACAGACAAGTCGCATCGGCTGAAAGTAGGCCAGAATGTCAGTCCATGTTGGAGCAGGTTTAGATACAGTCTAAAGTATAGATCTCAAAGTCTGTGCACAGAATTTAGCAAGGGCCTCGCACCTTCTGATGCATCAGGTAGGTGCACAATAGCATAGCCTAACCCTCTGTACTTTGGTCTATATTGATGCGGGACATAGACAGCCAGCTGATGACCAATCCATTAGTGCAATGGATGGCTGGAAGCATTTGTCTTTGCCTTTGCAATACCACAGAAGCAATGCATGGTCAATGTACAGCAATGACACACCTGTGTGAACAGCCAGGAGACCCCCCCCCCCCCCATGTTATGTTACATAGTTACATAGTTAGTACGGTCGAAAAAAGACATATGTCCATCAAGTTCAACCAGGGAATTAAGGGGTAGGGGTGTGGCGCGATATTGGGGAAGGGATGAGATTTTATATTTCTTCATAAGCATTAATCTTATTTTGTCAATTAGGAACATTCAGCACCCACCCGCTATCAAGGCAGCTGCCTATCATGTCATGCCCTACCTGCACAGGTGTGCTGGCTACTCAAATGATCCAATTAAGGAGGCCATTTAGTCAGCAGCAGCAGAAGTCCTGTGCCTGGACGCTCCAACAGCGGCCAGACACAAGCAGAAGCAGAAGCAGCAGAAGCAGCAGCAGCACCACCTTTTGTTTTTTGGCTGCAGCAGCAGCAAGGCCCACAGGGCTGGCTAGCTGGCTAGCCAGCAAGCAGGTAGCAATGAAAGTAGGAATCTTTCTTTTTAACCCTGTAAGGGGGTGGTGCACTGTACCCGAAGATACTGCCATATCGGGTCAATGCATAGGGCGACGGAAGCAAGCTTCGAAATCGGCCCCCGTTCTCAAAAATCCATTTAATATATGGTCCCCAGATAGGGGACGTATCAGATATTAAACTGATAAGAACAGATACTACACTTGATCTTAGCCAAAAGGCCGAGAAGCGATAACCGTGAAAGGGGCGGGCCCAACAAGGTGCCCTTCATGGGCACTATCACTGCTTGCTGTCAGGGAGGCTGCCAGACAATTTTCCATGCACACTCTGGGCTGGGGGGCAGTCAACCACCAGTACACACAGCAGAACCTAAACCCATACCATTATTGCTAAGCAGCAAGACAGGGGCCCATTGCACTCCCACGGGGCCTTTTTAAATGCAATCCATAACCCGGATTTGCCAGGAACCCTTCTTACTCCTCCTACTTGCATGTGACACTGGGCTTAGGATCTGCATAGGAAACACACACACAAGCACACACCTACCTTTGTTGCCTGCAGATGCCTCCTTGGCTGTCCCCAAACGGTATCAAACCAACACCCACGGGAAGCTGTAAGCATAGAGGACATGCCTGCACCCCATTGGACTTACCTGTGTGGGTTAAACCCGGGTTATTTGACAACCTATGGCGGTGATGGTTCTGCTCAGGCAGAGCAGTGCTGATGCTCCTCATAAAGCTGTCGCTGCTGTGAATGTTCTAGGTGACATCACAAATCCCTATGGTTACATACACAACAAAGCTGGGTTGTTGTTGTTTACACTCTGCAAGGCCTGTGGAAGTGAGTGACATCATAGCACTGTAGTTCTGAGGGTTCTAGATGGATGCAACAATCTCCTGTTGCTTCTATGAAGGCCATAATAGACGACATCACCAAACAGCTCCATAGTCACATACACAGCAAAGGAGAGATGTTGTTTACACCTAGTGATGTCAGTGGTATTGAGTGACATCACAGCACAGTGCTAAGGCTCCTGGGCCTGGACACAGCAGCGGCTGCAATATCTCAACGGAGAATACGTTTATATATATGTGTGTGTGTGCGCGTATATATATATATATATATATATATATATATATTTCTCCGCCGAAATCACTTTTAAACCCATTTCCACCTTTTTTTCCCTTCTCTTCCTCTTACTTTTTTTTCACGTTTTTTTACGTTTTTCTCCTTTTCGCCTCTTTTCTGGGCGTATTATTCTTCTTTTTCTTCTTTTTTTTTGTCTAATGCATACCCCATCAGTGCAGCAATGCTTATTCAATACCGCCAGCAGATGGAGACACTGGGGGATAATTTTCTAAGGATTTATACTGATTTTTCCTGTCTGAATTTGTCGCACAGAAAGTTGCAGGCCAAATATGTGTGACATTTCTGCGACTTTAGCTTCTAGAGCATTTTTACAACATTATACATAGGTGCTGAATACATAAAAAGCGACTGTTCAGCGACAGACAAGTCGCATCGGCTGAAAGTAGGCCAGAATGTCAGTCCATGTTGGAGCAGGTTTAGATACAGTCTAAAGTATAGATCTCAAAGTCTGTGCACAGAATTTAGCAAGGGCCTCGCACCTTCTGATGCATCAGGTAGGTGCACAATAGCATAGCCTAACCCTCTGTACTTTGGTCTATATTGATGCGGGACATAGACAGCCAGCTGATGACCAATCCATTAGTGCAATGGATGGCTGGAAGCATTTGTCTTTGCCTTTGCAATACCACAGAAGCAATGCATGGTCAATGTACAGCAATGACACACCTGTGTGAACAGCCAGGAGACCCCCCCCCCCATGTTATGTTACATAGTTACATAGTTAGTACGGTCGAAAAAAGACATATGTCTATCAAGTTCAACCAGGGAATTAAGGGGTAGGGGTGTGGCGCGATATTGGGGAAGGGATGAGATTTTATATTTCTTCATAAGCATTAATCTTATTTTGTCAATTAGGAACATTCAGCACCCACCCGCTATCAAGGCAGCTGCCTATCATGTCATGCCCTACCTGCACAGGTGTGCTGGCTACTCAAATGATCCAATTAAGGAGGCCATTTAGTCAGCAGCAGCAGAAGTCCTGTGCCTGGACGCTCCAACAGCGGCCAGACACAAGCAGAAGCAGAAGCAGCAGAAGCAGCAGCAGCACCACCTTTTGTTTTTTGGCTGCAGCAGCAGCAAGGCCCACAGGGCGAGCTAGCTGGCTAGCCAGCAAGCAGGTAGCAATGAAAGTAGGAATCTTTCTTTTTAACCCTGTAAGGGGGTGGTGCACTGTACCCGAAGATACTGCCATATCGGGTCAATGCATAGGGCGACGGAAGCAAGCTTCGAAATCGGCCCCCGTTCTCAAAAATCCATTTAATATATGGTCCCCAGATAGGGGACGTATCAGATATTAAACTGATAAGAACAGATTTTTTTTAAGTTGCCCTCAGAACTCACTCAGAGTTCCAAGATCTTATTTGAAACTCAATTATTGTGTTCATCCTTGGGTAACATAATTTAATTTCTTTTCTTAAACACCAAATGAAATAAAAAGAAACATTTTAAAATCAATACATAAAGAAAAAACTCATAAAATAACTAAACCATACCTTACTTTCTAATTAACAAATCTCCATTAGAAAGTCATTCCCTTCCTCCAAGCATACACCGTTAGGAAATCAATCAAACCTAGACTGATATTCCCTCTAGTCACATCACTCTTGGCTTGAGATGCCAACCAGGCTGGAATTTTATACGCTTCAATGAAACGATTCATATCCGCCTTAAAAGAAAAATAAACTTTGTCCCGCACCTCCTCCTCCCGTGACTTAAATCTTGCTTTTAGCTCAATCATTTCTTTATCAAATGTCCGTCTTTCTGTTTCTGACAGATTCTCCAATAAACTTCCAAGCACACCACCATATTGTGACGGCACAAACTCTTCCACCTCTTTCTTTTTCTTCTGTTCCGCTGCTCTTCTTATTGGAACCTGTTCTAGCTCAGGCTCTTTTGCTTCAACTACTTCCTCTCGGCTTCTTTTAACCGCCTCTTTTTTCCCAACCTTTTTCTTGGGACAAGAGCCAAGAAGATGGCCCTCATTCCCACACAGATGGCACTTCTTCTTCTTCTCACAATTCTCCGCCTCATGACCTTCTTCTTGGCACTTGAAGCACCACAGGAATGTACATACATCCTTACTATGGCCATACTGCTTACACTTACGGCAAAACTCTTGCATGCCGGAGAAAAACAAGTCACCGTTTACCGTTCCAATTTTAAACCGCCCTGGCGGGACTATTAGCTTACCATCCACCGTTTCTTTAAATTTTACTTCAAACTTCCATTTGGTAGTCCATAATCCAAACTGGTTCAAAATCTTACCTTTGGGCAATACATTATCACAAAATCTTAACAGGAAAGTAACAATGTCTTCTTCTGGTGTATATGGGCTGTACATTCTTACAGTCACCAGTCTTTCTCTGCGAGGGAAGTGTGGAATTATCCCCACTCCCTCCAGGACCGAACTTCCTTTCCTTTGCTGAAAACGGCTCCAGAATACATCATAGTCCTCTTCTGACATAAGCACAACATCATAGTATCCACTCTTTGGAAATTCCAGCATGGAAAGAATTTGTTCCTTCCTGATCTCCAAGAGCTTGAACAAAACATCCTCGACCACGAATACCAGGCCTCTCTCCTTTTTCCGCACATCCTGCAAGGAAATCCGCACTCCATTCCGTAATCTTGCGAAGGATGGTACACCTTCAGAAGCAGATCCACGATCTTCAGCCATCTCCAAGGTATCCAGGCACCTCCCCCACGCAAGCAGGTAGGTGGGTGTGGATCGCCTCCCGTTGTCTGGGGACTAGGCCGGCTCCCTAATAGCAGCAGGGGGGTGAAGTCCCTCCGTTAAGAAGGACGATCCCCCCAGGCAAAGGAGCCGGGTACCCCAGACACCCTCTGGCCAGACCAAGTGAGCAGAACTACACTTGATCTTAGCCAAAAGGCCGAGAAGCGATAACCGTGAAAGGGGCGGGCCCAACAAGGTGCCCTTCATGGGCACTATCACTGCTTGCTGTCAGGGAGGCTGCCAGACAATTTTCCATGCACACTCTGGGCTGGGGGGCAGTCAACCACCAGTACACACAGCAGAACCTAAACCCATACCATTATTGCTAAGCAGCAAGACAGGGGCCCATTGCACTCCCACGGGGCCTTTTTAAATGCAATCCATAACCCGGATTTGCCAGGAACCCTTCTTACTCCTCCTACTTGCATGTGACACTGGGCTTAGGATCTGCATAGGAAACACACACACAAGCACACACCTACCTTTGTTGCCTGCAGATGCCTCCTTGGCTGTCCCCAAACGGTATCAAACCAACACCCACGGGAAGCTGTAAGCATAGAGGACATGCCTGCACCCCATTGGACTTACCTGTGTGGGTTAAACCCGGGTTATTTGACAACCTATGGCGGTGATGGTTCTGCTCAGGCAGAGCAGTGCTGATGCTCCTCATAAAGCTGTCGCTGCTGTGAAGGTTCTAGGTGACATCACAAATCCCTATGGTTACATACACAACAAAGCTGGGTTGTTGTTGTTTACACTCTGCAAGGCCTGTGGAAGTGAGTGACATCATAGCACTGTAGTTCTGAGGGTTCTAGATGGATGCAACAATCTCCTGTTGCTTCTATGAAGGCCATAATAGACGACATCACCAAACAGCTCCATAGTCACATACACAGCAAAGGAGAGATGTTGTTTACACCTAGTGATGTCAGTGGTATTGAGTGACATCACAGCACAGTGCTAAGGCTCCTGGGCCTGGACACAGCAGCGGCTGCAATATCTCAACGGAGAATACGTTTATATATATGTGTGTGTGTGCGCGTATATATATATAAATATATATATATATATATATATATATATATTTCTCCGCCGAAATCACTTTTAAACCCATTTCCACCTTTTTTTCCCTTCTCTTCCTCTTCCTTTTTTTTCACGTTTTTTTTACGTTTTTCTCCTTTTCGCCTCTTTTCTGGGCGTATTATTCTTCTTTTTCTTCTTTTTTTTCGTCTAATGCATACCCCATCAGTGCAGCAATGCTTATTCAATACCGCCAGCAGATGGAGACACTGGGGGATAATTTTCTAAGGATTTATACTGATTTTTCCTGTCTGAATTTGTCGCACAGAAAGTTGCAGGCCAAATATGTGTGACATTTCTGCGACTTTAGCTTCTAGAGCATTTTTACAACATTATACATAGGTGCTGAATACATAAAAAGCGACTGTTCAGCGACAGACAAGTCGCATCGGCTGAAAGTAGGCCAGAATGTCAGTCCATGTTGGAGCAGGTTTAGATACAGTCTAAAGTATAGATCTCAAAGTCTGTGCACAGAATTTAGCAAGGGCCTCGCACCTTCTGATGCATCAGGTAGGTGCACAATAGCATAGCCTAACCCTCTGTACTTTGGTCTATATTGATGCGGGACATAGACAGCCAGCTGATGACCAATCCATTAGTGCAATGGATGGCTGGAAGCATTTGTCTTTGCCTTTGCAATACCACAGAAGCAATGCATGGTCAATGTACAGCAATGACACACCTGTGTGAACAGCCAGGAGACCCCCCCCCCCCCCCATGTTATGTTACATAGTTACATAGTTAGTACGGTCGAAAAAAGACATATGTCCATCAAGTTCAACCAGGGAATTAAGGGGTAGGGGTGTGGCGCGATATTGGGGAAGGGATGAGATTTTATATTTCTTCATAAGCATTAATCTTATTTTGTCAATTAGGAACATTCAGCACCCACCCGCTATCAAGGCAGCTGCCTATCATGTCATGCCCTACCTGCACAGGTGTGCTGGCTACTCAAATGATCCAATTAAGGAGGCCATTTAGTCAGCAGCAGCAGAAGTCCTGTGCCTGGACGCTCCAACAGCGGCCAGACACAAGCAGAAGCAGAAGCAGCAGAAGCAGCAGCAGCACCACCTTTTGTTTTTTGGCTGCAGCAGCAGCAAGGCCCACAGGGCTGGCTAGCTGGCTAGCCAGCAAGCAGGTAGCAATGAAAGTAGGAATCTTTCTTTTTAACCCTGTAAGGGGGTGGTGCACTGTACCCGAAGATACTGCCATATCGGGTCAATGCATAGGGCGACGGAAGCAAGCTTCGAAATCGGCCCCCGTTCTCAAAAATCCATTTAATATATGGTCCCCAGATAGGGGACGTATCAGATATTAAACTGATAAGAACAGATACTACACTTGATCTTAGCCAAAAGGCCGAGAAGCGATAACCGTGAAAGGGGCGGGCCCAACAAGGTGCCCTTCATGGGCACTATCACTGCTTGCTGTCAGGGAGGCTGCCAGACAATTTTCCATGCACACTCTGGGCTGGGGGGCAGTCAACCACCAGTACACACA
Source organism: Hyla sarda (assembly GCF_029499605.1). NCBI lineage: Eukaryota > Metazoa > Chordata > Amphibia > Anura > Hylidae > Hyla > Hyla sarda. The sequence continues at coordinate 102,736 of NW_026610979.1, forward strand.
GCAGAACCTAAACCCATACCATTATTGCTAAGCAGCAAGACAGGGGCCCATTGCACTCCCATGGGGCCTTTTTAAATGCAATCCATAACCCGGATTTGCCAGGAACCCTTCTTACTCCTCCTACTTGCATGTGACACTGGGCTTAGGATCTGCATAGGAAACACACACACAAGCACACACCTACCTTTGTTGCCTGCAGATGCCTCCTTGGCTGTCCCCAAACGGTATCAAACCAACACCCACGGGAAGCTGTAAGCATAGAGGACATGCCTGCACCCCATTGGACTTACCTGTGTGGGTTAAACCCGGGTTATTTGACAACCTATGGCGGTGATGGTTCTGTTCAGGCAGAGCAGTGCTGATGCTCCTCATAAAGCTGTCGCTGCTGTGAAGGTTCTAGGTGACATCACAAATCCCTATGGTTACATACACAACAAAGCTGGGTTGTTGTTGTTTACACTCTGCAAGGCCTGTGGAAGTGAGTGACATCATAGCACTGTAGTTCTGAGGGTTCTAGATGGATGCAACAATCTCCTGTTGCTTCTATGAAGGCCATAATAGACGACATCACCAAACAGCTCCATAGTCACATACACAGCAAAGGAGAGATGTTGTTTACACCTAGTGATGTCAGTGGTATTGAGTGACATCACAGCACAGTGCTAAGGCTCCTGGGCCTGGACACAGCAGCGGCTGCAATATCTCAACGGAGAATACGTTTATATATATGTGTGTGTGTGCGCGTATATATATATATATATATATATATATATATATATATATATATATTTCTCCGCCGAAATCACTTTTAAACCCATTTCCACCTTTTTTTCCCTTCTCTTCCTCTTACTTTTTTTTCACGTTTTTTTACGTTTTTCTCCTTTTCGCCTCTTTTCTGGGCGTATTATTCTTCTTTTTCTTCTTTTTTTTCGTCTAATGCATACCCCATCAGTGCAGCAATGCTTATTCAATACCGCCAGCAGATGGAGACACTGGGGGATAATTTTCTAAGGATTTATACTGATTTTTCCTGTCTGAATTTGTCGCACAGAAAGTTGCAGGCCAAATATGTGTGACATTTCTGCGACTTTAGCTTCTAGAGCATTTTTACAACATTATACATAGGTGCTGAATACATAAAAAGCGACTGTTCAGCGACAGACAAGTCGCATCGGCTGAAAGTAGGCCAGAATGTCAGTCCATGTTGGAGCAGGTTTAGATACAGTCTAAAGTATAGATCTCAAAGTCTGTGCACAGAATTTAGCAAGGGCCTCGCACCTTCTGATGCATCAGGTAGGTGCACAATAGCATAGCCTAACCCTCTGTACTTTGGTCTATATTGATGCGGGACATAGACAGCCAGCTGATGACCAATCCATTAGTGCAATGGATGGCTGGAAGCATTTGTCTTTGCCTTTGCAATACCACAGAAGCAATGCATGGTCAATGTACAGCAATGACACACCTGTGTGAACAGCCAGGAGACCCCCCCCCCCCCCATGTTATGTTACATAGTTACATAGTTAGTACGGTCGAAAAAAGACATATGTCCATCAAGTTCAACCAGGGAATTAAGGGGTAGGGGTGTGGCGCGATATTGGGGAAGGGATGAGATTTTATATTTCTTCATAAGCATTAATCTTATTTTGTCAATTAGGAACATTCAGCACCCACCCGCTATCAAGGCAGCTGCCTATCATGTCATGCCCTACCTGCACAGGTGTGCTGGCTACTCAAATGATCCAATTAAGGAGGCCATTTAGTCAGCAGCAGCAGAAGTCCTGTGCCTGGACGCTCCAACAGCGGCCAGACACAAGCAGAAGCAGCAGAAGCAGCAGCAGCACCACCTTTTGTTTTTTGGCTGCAGCAGCAGCAAGGCCCACAGGGCTGGCTAGCTGGCTAGCCAGCAAGCAGGTAGCAATGAAAGTAGGAATCTTTCTTTTTAACCCTGTAAGGGGGTGGTGCACTGTACCCGAAGATACTGCCATATCGGGTCAATGCATAGGGCGACGGAAGCAAGCTTCAAAATCGGCCCCCGTTCTCAAAAATCCATTTAATATATGGTCCCCAGATAGGGGACGTATCAGATATTAAACTGATAAGAACAGATACTACACTTGATCTTAGCCAAAAGGCCGAGAAGCGATAACCGTGAAAGGGGCGGGCCCAACAAGGTGCCCTTCATGGGCACTATCACTGCTTGCTGTCAGGGAGGCTGCCAGACAATTTTCCATGCACACTCTGGGCTGGGGGGCAGTCAACCACCAGTACACACAGCAGAACCTAAACCCATACCATTATTGCTAAGCAGCAAGACAGGGGCCCATTGCACTCCCACGGGGCCTTTTTAAATGCAATCCATAACCCGGATTTGCCAGGAACCCTTCTTACTCCTCCTACTTGCATGTGACACTGGGCTTAGGATCTGCATAGGAAACACACACACAAGCACACACCTACCTTTGTTGCCTGCAGATGCCTCCTTGGCTGTCCCCAAACGGTATCAAACCAACACCCACGGGAAGCTGTAAGCATAGAGGACATGCCTGCACCCCATTGGACTTACCTGTGTGGGTTAAACCCGGGTTATTTGACAACCTATGGCGGTGATGGTTCTGCTCAGGCAGAGCAGTGCTGATGCTCCTCATAAAGCTGTCGCTGCTGTGAAGGTTCTAGGTGACATCACAAATCCCTATGGTTACATACACAACAAAGCTGGGTTGTTGTTGTTTACACTCTGCAAGGCCTGTGGAAGTGAGTGACATCATAGCACTGTAGTTCTGAGGGTTCTAGATGGATGCAACAATCTCCTGTTGCTTCTATGAAGGCCATAATAGACGACATCACCAAACAGCTCCATAGTCACATACACAGCAAAGGAGAGATGTTGTTTACACCTAGTGATGTCACTGGTTTTGAGTGACATCACAGCACAGTGCTAAGGCTCCTGGGCCTGGACACAGCAGCGGCTGCAATATCTCAACAGAGAATACGTTTATATATATGTGTGTGTGTGCGCGTATATATATATATATATATATATATTTCTCCGCCGAAATCACTTTTAAACCCATTTCCACCTTTTTTTCCCTTCTCTTCCTCTTACTTTTTTTTCACGTTTTTTTACATTTTTCTCCTTTTCGCCTCTTTTCTGGGCGTATTATTCTTCTTTTTCTTCTTTTTTTTCGTCTAATGCATACCCCATCAGTGCAGCAATGCTTATTCAATACCGCCAGCAGATGGAGACACTGGGGGATAATTTTCTAAGGATTTATACTGATTTTTCCTGTCTGAATTTGTCGCACAGAAAGTTGCAGGCCAAATATGTGTGACATTTCTGCGACTTTAGCTTCTAGAGCATTTTTACAACATTATACATAGGTGCTGAATACATAAAAAGCGACTGTTCAGCGACAGACAAGTCGCATCGGCTGAAAGTAGGCCAGAATGTCAGTCCATGTTGGAGCAGGTTTAGATACAGTCTAAAGTATAGATCTCAAAGTCTGTGCACAGAATTTAGCAAGGGCCTCGCACCTTCTGATGCATCAGGTAGGTGCACAATAGCATAGCCTAACCCTCTGTACTTTGGTCTATATTGATGCGGGACATAGACAGCCAGCTGATGACCAATCCATTAGTGCAATGGATGGCTGGAAGCATTTGTCTTTGCCTTTGCAATACCACAGAAGCAATGCATGGTCAATGTACAGCAATGACACACCTGTGTGAACAGCCAGGAGACCCCCCCCCCCCCCCATGTTATGTTACATAGTTACATAGTTAGTACGGTCGAAAAAAGACATATGTCCATCAAGTTCAACCAGGGAATTAAGGGGTAGGGGTGTGGCGCGATATTGGGGAAGGGATGAGATTTTATATTTCTTCATAAGCATTAATCTTATTTTGTCAATTAGGAACATTCAGCACCCACCCGCTATCAAGGCAGCTGCCTATCATGTCATGCCCTACCTGCACAGGTGTGCTGGCTACTCAAATGATCCAATTAAGGAGGCCATTTAGTCAGCAGCAGCAGAAGTCCTGTGCCTGGACGCTCCAACAGCGGCCAGACACAAGCAGAAGCAGAAGCAGCAGCAGCACCACCTTTTGTTTTTTGGCTGCAGCAGCAGCAAGGCCCACAGGGCTGGCTAGCTAGCAAGCAGGTAGCAATGAAAGTAGGAATCTTTCTTTTTAACCCTGTAAGGGGGTGGTGCACTGTACCCGAAGATACTGCCATATCGGGTCAATGCATAGGGCGACGGAAGCAAGCTTCGAAATCGGCCCCCGTTCTCAAAAATCCATTTAATATATGGTCCCCAGATAGGGGACGTATCAGATATTAAACTGATAAGAACAGATACTACACTTGATCTTAGCCAAAAGGCCGAGAAGCGATAACCGTGAAAGGGGCGGGCCCAACAAGGTGCCCTTCATGGGCACTATCACTGCTTGCTGTCAGGGAGGCTGCCAGACAATTTTCCATGCACACTCTGGGCTGGGGGGCAGTCAACCACCAGTACACACAGCAGAACCTAAACCCATACCATTATTGCTAAGCAGCAAGACAGGGGCCCATTGCACTCCCACGGGGCCTTTTTAAATGCAATCCATAACCCGGATTTGCCAGGAACCCTTCTTACTCCTCCTACTTGCATGTGACACTGGGCTTAGGATCTGCATAGGAAACACACACACAAGCACACACCTACCTTTGTTGCCTGCAGATGCCTCCTTGGCTGTCCCCAAACGGTATCAAACCAACACCCACGGGAAGCTGTAAGCATAGAGGACATGCCTGCACCCCATTGGACTTACCTGTGTGGGTTAAACCCGGGTTATTTGACAACCTATGGCGGTGATGGTTCTGCTCAGGCAGAGCAGTGCTGATGCTCCTCATAAAGCTGTCGCTGCTGTGAATGTTCTAGGTGACATCACAAATCCCTATGGTTACATACACAACAAAGCTGGGTTGTTGTTGTTTACACTCTGCAAGGCCTGTGGAAGTGAGTGACATCATAGCACTGTAGTTCTGAGGGTTCTAGATGGATGCAACAATCTCCTGTTGCTTCTATGAAGGCCATAATAGACGACATCACCAAACAGCTCCATAGTCACATACACAGCAAAGGAGAGATGTTGTTTACACCTAGTGATGTCAGTGGTATTGAGTGACATCACAGCACAGTGCTAAGGCTCCTGGGCCTGGACACAGCAGCGGCTGCAATATCTCAACGGAGAATACGTTTATATATATGTGTGTGTGTGCGCGTATATATATATATATATATATATATATATATTTCTCCGCCGAAATCACTTTTAAACCCATTTCCACCTTTTTTTCCCTTCTCTTCCTCTTACTTTTTTTTCACGTTTTTTTTACGTTTTTCTCCTTTTCGCCTCTTTTCTGGGCGTATTATTCTTCTTTTTCTTCTTTTTTTTCGTCTAATGCATACCCCATCAGTGCAGCAATGCTTATTCAATACCGCCAGCAGATGGAGACACTGGGGGATAATTTTCTAAGGATTTATACTGATTTTTCCTGTCTGAATTTGTCGCACAGAAAGTTGCAGGCCAAATATGTGTGACATTTCTGCGACTTTAGCTTCTAGAGCATTTTTACAACATTATACATAGGTGCTGAATACATAAAAAGCGACTGTTCAGCGACAGACAAGTCGCATCGGCTGAAAGTAGGCCAGAATGTCAGTCCATGTTGGAGCAGGTTTAGATACAGTCTAAAGTATAGATCTCAAAGTCTGTGCACAGAATTTAGCAAGGGCCTCGCACCTTCTGATGCATCAGGTAGGTGCACAATAGCATAGCCTAACCCTCTGTACTTTGGTCTATATTGATGCGGGACATAGACAGCCAGCTGATGACCAATCCATTAGTGCAATGGATGGCTGGAAGCATTTGTCTTTGCCTTTGCAATACCACAGAAGCAATGCATGGTCAATGTACAGCAATGACACACCTGTGTGAACAGCCAGGAGACCCCCCCCCCCCCCCCATGTTATGTTACATAGTTACATAGTTAGTACGGTCGAAAAAAGACATATGTCCATCAAGTTCAACCAGGGAATTAAGGGGTAGGGGTGTGGCGCGATATTGGGGAAGGGATGAGATTTTATATTTCTTCATAAGCATTAATCTTATTTTGTCAATTAGGAACATTCAGCACCCACCCGCTATCAAGGCAGCTGCCTATCATGTCATGCCCTACCTGCACAGGTGTGCTGGCTACTCAAATGATCCAATTAAGGAGGCCATTTAGTCAGCAGCAGCAGAAGTCCTGTGCCTGGACGCTCCAACAGCGGCCAGACACAAGCAGAAGCAGAAGCAGCAGAAGCAGCAGCAGCACCACCTTTTGTTTTTTGGCTGCAGCAGCAGCAAGGCCCACAGGGCTGGCTAGCTGGCTAGCCAGCAAGCAGGTAGCAATGAAAGTAGGAATCTTTCTTTTTAACCCTGTAAGGGGGTGGTGCACTGTACCCGAAGATACTGCCATATCGGGTCAATGCATAGGGCGACGGAAGCAAGCTTCGAAATCGGCCCCCGTTCTCAAAAATCCATTTAATATATGGTCCCCAGATAGGGGACGTATCAGATATTAAACTGATAAGAACAGATACTACACTTGATCTTAGCCAAAAGGCCGAGAAGCGATAACCGTGAAAGGGGCGGGCCCAACAAGGTGCCCTTCATGGGCACTATCACTGCTTGCTGTCAGGGAGGCTGCCAGACAATTTTCCATGCACACTCTGGGCTGGGGGGCAGTCAACCACCAGTACACACAGCAGAACCTAAACCCATACCATTATTGCTAAGCAGCAAGACAGGGGCCCATTGCACTCCCATGGGGCCTTTTTAAATGCAATCCATAACCCGGATTTGCCAGGAACCCTTTTTACTCCTCCTACTTGCATGTGACACTGGGCTTAGGATCTGCATAGGAAACACACACACAAGCACACACCTACCTTTGTTGCCTGCAGATGCCTCCTTGGCTGTCCCCAAACGGTATCAAACCAACACCCACGGGAAGCTGTAAGCATAGAGGACATGCCTGCACCCCATTGGACTTACCTGTGTGGGTTAAACCCGGGTTATTTGACAACCTATGGCGGTGATGGTTCTGCTCAGGCAGAGCAGTGCTGATGCTCCTCATAAAGCTGTCGCTGCTGTGAAGGTTCTAGGTGACATCACAAATCCCTATGGTTACATACACAACAAAGCTGGGTTGTTGTTGTTTACACTCTGCAAGGCCTGTGGAAGTGAGTGACATCATAGCACTGTAGTTCTGAGGGTTCTAGATGGATGCAACAATCTCCTGTTGCTTCTATGAAGGCCATAATAGACGACATCACCAAACAGCTCCATAGTCACATACACAGCAAAGGAGAGATGTTGTTTACACCTAGTGATGTCAGTGGTATTGAGTGACATCACAGCACAGTGCTAAGGCTCCTGGGCCTGGACACAGCAGCGGCTGCAATATCTCAACGGAGAATACGTTTATATATATGTGTGTGTGTGCGCGTATATATATATATATATATATATATATATATATATATATTTCTCCGCCGAAATCACTTTTAAACCCATTTCCACCTTTTTTTCCCTTCTCTTCCTCTTACTTTTTTTTCACGTTTTTTTACGTTTTTCTCCTTTTCGCCTCTTTTCTGGGCGTATTATTCTTCTTTTTCTTCTTTTTTTTCGTCTAATGCATACCCCATCAGTGCAGCAATGCTTATTCAATACCGCCAGCAGATGGAGACACTGGGGGATAATTTTCTAAGGATTTATACTGATTTTTCCTGTCTGAATTTGTCGCACAGAAAGTTGCAGGCCAAATATGTGTGACATTTCTGCGACTTTAGCTTCTAGAGCATTTTTACAACATTATACATAGGTGCTGAATACATAAAAAGCGACTGTTCAGCGACAGACAAGTCGCATCGGCTGAAAGTAGGCCAGAATGTCAGTCCATGTTGGAGCAGGTTTAGATACAGTCTAAAGTATAGATCTCAAAGTCTGTGCACAGAATTTAGCAAGGGCCTCGCACCTTCTGATGCATCAGGTAGGTGCACAATAGCATAGCCTAACCCTCTGTACTTTGGTCTATATTGATGCGGGACATAGACAGCCAGCTGATGACCAATCCATTAGTGCAATGGATGGCTGGAAGCATTTGTCTTTGCCTTTGCAATACCACAGAAGCAATGCATGGTCAATGTACAGCAATGACACACCTGTGTGAACAGCCAGGAGACCCCCCCCCCCCCCATGTTATGTTACATAGTTACATAGTTAGTACGGTCGAAAAAAGACATATGTCCATCAAGTTCAACCAGGGAATTAAGGGGTAGGGGTGTGGCGCGATATTGGGGAAGGGATGAGATTTTATATTTCTTCATAAGCATTAATCTTATTTTGTCAATTAGGAACATTCAGCACCCACCCGCTATCAAGGCAGCTGCCTATCATGTCATGCCCTACCTGCACAGGTGTGCTGGCTACTCAAATGATCCAATTAAGGAGGCCATTTAGTCAGCAGCAGCAGAAGTCCTGTGCCTGGACGCTCCAACAGCGGCCAGACACAAGCAGAAGCAGAAGCAGCAGAAGCAGCAGCAGCACCACCTTTTGTTTTTTGGCTGCAGCAGCAGCAAGGCCCACAGGGCTGGCTAGCTGGCTAGCCAGCAAGCAGGTAGCAATGAAAGTAGGAATCTTTCTTTTTAACCCTGTAAGGGGGTGGTGCACTGTACCCGAAGATACTGCCATATCGGGTCAATGCATAGGGCGACGGAAGCAAGCTTCGAAATCGGCCCCCGTTCTCAAAAATCCATTTAATATATGGTCCCCAGATAGGGGACGTATCAGAGATTAAACTGATAAGAACAGATACTACACTTGATCTTAGCCAAAAGGCCGAGAAGCGATAACCGTGAAAGGGGCGGGCCCAACAAGGTGCCCTTCATGGGCACTATCACTGCTTGCTGTCAGGGAGGCTGCCAGACAATTTTCCATGCACACTCTGGGCTGGGGGGCAGTCAACCACCAGTACACACAGCAGAACCTAAACCCATACCATTATTGCTAAGCAGCAAGACAGGGGCCCATTGCACTCCCACGGGGCCTTTTTAAATGCAATCCATAACCCGGATTTGCCAGGAACCCTTCTTACTCCTCCTACTTGCATGTGACACTGGGCTTAGGATCTGCATAGGAAACACACACACAAGCACACACCTACCTTTGTTGCCTGCAGATGCCTCCTTGGCTGTCCCCAAACGGTATCAAACCAACACCCACGGGAAGCTGTAAGCATAGAGGACATGCCTGCACCCCATTGGACTTACCTGTGTGGGTTAAACCCGGGTTATTTGACAACCTATGGCGGTGATGGTTCTGCTCAGGCAGAGCAGTGCTGATGCTCCTCATAAAGCTGTCGCTGCTGTGAAGGTTCTAGGTGACATCACAAATCCCTATGGTTACATACACAACAAAGCTGGGTTGTTGTTGTTTACACTCTGCAAGGCCTGTGGAAGTGAGTGACATCATAGCACTGTAGTTCTGAGGGTTCTAGATGGATGCAACAATCTCCTGTTGCTTCTATGAAGGCCATAATAGACGACATCACCAAACAGCTCCATAGTCACATACACAGCAAAGGAGAGATGTTGTTTACACCTAGTGATGTCACTGGTTTTGAGTGACATCACAGCACAGTGCTAAGGCTCCTGGGCCTGGACACAGCAGCGGCTGCAATATCTCAACAGAGAATACGTTTATATATATGTGTGTGTGTGCGCGTATATATATATATATATATATATTTCTCCGCCGAAATCACTTTTAAACCCATTTCCACCTTTTTTTCCCTTCTCTTCCTCTTACTTTTTTTTCACGTTTTTTTACATTTTTCTCCTTTTCGCCTCTTTTCTGGGCGTATTATTCTTCTTTTTCTTCTTTTTTTTCGTCTAATGCATACCCCATCAGTGCAGCAATGCTTATTCAATACCGCCAGCAGATGGAGACACTGGGGGATAATTTTCTAAGGATTTATACTGATTTTTCCTGTCTGAATTTGTCGCACAGAAAGTTGCAGGCCAAATATGTGTGACATTTCTGCGACTTTAGCTTCTAGAGCATTTTTACAACATTATACATAGGTGCTGAATACATAAAAAGCGACTGTTCAGCGACAGACAAGTCGCATCGGCTGAAAGTAGGCCAGAATGTCAGTCCATGTTGGAGCAGGTTTAGATACAGTCTAAAGTATAGATCTCAAAGTCTGTGCACAGAATTTAGCAAGGGCCTCGCACCTTCTGATGCATCAGGTAGGTGCACAATAGCATAGCCTAACCCTCTGTACTTTGGTCTATATTGATGCGGGACATAGACAGCCAGCTGATGACCAATCCATTAGTGCAATGGATGGCTGGAAGCATTTGTCTTTGCCTTTGCAATACCACAGAAGCAATGCATGGTCAATGTACAGCAATGACACACCTGTGTGAACAGCCAGGAGACCCCCCCCCCCCCATGTTATGTTACATAGTTACATAGTTAGTACGGTCGAAAAAAGACATATGTCCATCAAGTTCAACCAGGGAATTAAGGGGTAGGGGTGTGGCGCGATATTGGGGAAGGGATGAGATTTTATATTTCTTCATAAGCATTAATCTTATTTTGTCAATTAGGAACATTCAGCACCCACCCGCTATCAAGGCAGCTGCCTATCATGTCATGCCCTACCTGCACAGGTGTGCTGGCTACTCAAATGATCCAATTAAGGAGGCCATTTAGTCAGCAGCAGCAGAAGTCCTGTGCCTGGACGCTCCAACAGCGGCCAGACACAAGCAGAAGCAGAAGCAGCAGAAGCACCACCTTTTGTTTTTTGGCTGCAGCAGCAGCAAGGCCCACAGGGCTGGCTAGCTGGCTAGCCAGCAAGCAGGTAGCAATGAAAGTAGGAATCTTTCTTTTTAACCCTGTAAGGGGGTGGTGCACTGTACCCGAAGATACTGCCATATCGGGTCAATGCATAGGGCGACGGAAGCAAGCTTCGAAATCGGCCCCCGTTCTCAAAAATCCATTTAATATATGGTCCCCAGATAGGGGACGTATCAGATATTAAACTGATAAGAACAGATACTACACTTGATCTTAGCCAAAAGGCCGAGAAGCGATAACCGTGAAAGGGGCGGGCCCAACAAGGTCCCCTTCATGGGCACTATCACTGCTTGCTGTCAGGGAGGCTGCCAGACAATTTTCCATGCACACTCTGGGCTGGGGGGCAGTCAACCACCAGTACACACAGCAGAACCTAAACCCATACCATTATTGCTAAGCAGCAAGACAGGGGCCCATTGCACTCCCACGGGGCCTTTTTAAATGCAATCCATAACCCGGATTTGCCAGGAACCCTTCTTACTCCTCCTACTTGCATGTGACACTGGGCTTAGGATCTGCATAGGAAACACACACACAAGCACACACCTACCTTTGTTGCCTGCAGATGCCTCCTTGGCTGTCCCCAAACGGTATCAAACCAACACCCACGGGAAGCTGTAAGCATAGAGGACATGCCTGCACCCCATTGGACTTACCTGTGTGGGTTAAACCCGGGTTATTTGACAACCTATGGCGGTGATGGTTCTGCTCAGGCAGAGCAGTGCTGATGCTCCTCATAAAGCTGTCGCTGCTGTGAAGGTTCTAGGTGACATCACAAATCCCTATGGTTACATACACAACAAAGCTGGGTTGTTGTTGTTTACACTCTGCAAGGCCTGTGGAAGTGAGTGACATCATAGCACTGTAGTTCTGAGGGTTCTAGATGGATGCAACAATCTCCTGTTGCTTCTATGAAGGCCATAATAGACGACATCACCAAACAGCTCCATAGTCACATACACAGCAAAGGAGAGATGTTGTTTACACCTAGTGATGTCAGTGGTATTGAGTGACATCACAGCACAGTGCTAAGGCTCCTGGGCCTGGACACAGCAGCGGCTGCAATATCTCAACGGAGAATACGTTTATATATATGTGTGTGTGTGCGCGTATATATATATATATATATATATATATATATATATATATATATTTCTCCGCCGAAATCACTTTTAAACCCATTTCCACCTTTTTTTCCCTTCTCTTCCTCTTACTTTTTTTTCACGTTTTTTTACGTTTTTCTCCTTTTCGCCTCTTTTCTGGGCGTATTATTCTTCTTTTTCTTCTTTTTTTTCGTCTAATGCATACCCCATCAGTGCAGCAATGCTTATTCAATACCGCCAGCAGATGGAGACACTGGGGGATAATTTTCTAAGGATTTATACTGATTTTTCCTGTCTGAATTTGTCGCACAGAAAGTTGCAGGCCAAATATGTGTGACATTTCTGCGACTTTAGCTTCTAGAGCATTTTTACAACATTATACATAGGTGCTGAATACATAAAAAGCGACTGTTCAGCGACAGACAAGTCGCATCGGCTGAAAGTAGGCCAGAATGTCAGTCCATGTTGGAGCAGGTTTAGATACAGTCTAAAGTATAGATCTCAAAGTCTGTGCACAGAATTTAGCAAGGGCCTCGCACCTTCTGATGCATCAGGTAGGTGCACAATAGCATAGCCTAACCCTCTGTACTTTGGTCTATATTGATGCGGGACATAGACAGCCAGCTGATGACCAATCCATTAGTGCAATGGATGGCTGGAAGCATTTGTCTTTGCCTTTGCAATACCACAGAAGCAATGCATGGTCAATGTACAGCAATGACACACCTGTGTGAACAGCCAGGAGACCCCCCCCCCCCCCATGTTATGTTACATAGTTACATAGTTAGTACGGTCGAAAAAAGACATATGTCCATCAAGTTCAACCAGGGAATTAAGGGGTAGGGGTGTGGCGCGATATTGGGGAAGGGATGAGATTTTATATTTCTTCATAAGCATTAATCTTATTTTGTCAATTAGGAACATTCAGCACCCACCCGCTATCAAGGCAGCTGCCTATCATGTCATGCCCTACCTGCACAGGTGTGCTGGCTACTCAAATGATCCAATTAAGGAGGCCATTTAGTCAGCAGCAGCAGAAGTCCTGTGCCTGGACGCTCCAACAGCGGCCAGACACAAGCAGAAGCAGAAGCAGCAGAAGCAGCAGCAGCACCACCTTTTGTTTTTTGGCTGCAGCAGCAGCAAGGCCCACAGGGCTGGCTAGCTGGCTAGCCAGCAAGCAGGTAGCAATGAAAGTAGGAATCTTTCTTTTTAACCCTGTAAGGGGGTGGTGCACTGTACCCGAAGATACTGCCATATCGGGTCAATGCATAGGGCGACGGAAGCAAGCTTCGAAATCGGCCCCCGTTCTCAAAAATCCATTTAATATATGGTCCCCAGATAGGGGACGTATCAGATATTAAACTGATAAGAACAGATACTACACTTGATCTTAGCCAAAAGGCCGAGAAGCGATAACCGTGAAAGGGGCGGGCCCAACAAGGTGCCCTTCATGGGCACTATCACTGCTTGCTGTCAGGGAGGCTGCCAGACAATTTTCCATGCACACTCTGGGCTGGGGGGCAGTCAACCACCAGTACACACAGCAGAACCTAAACCCATACCATTATTGCTAAGCAGCAAGACAGGGGCCCATTGCACTCCCACGGGGCCTTTTTAAATGCAATCCATAACCCGGATTTGCCAGGAACCCTTCTTACTCCTCCTACTTGCATGTGACACTGGGCTTAGGATCTGCATAGGAAACACACACACAAGCACACACCTACCTTTGTTGCCTGCAGATGCCTCCTTGGCTGTCCCCAAACGGTATCAAACCAACACCCACGGGAAGCTGTAAGCATAGAGGACATGCCTGCACCCCATTGGACTTACCTGTGTGGGTTAAACCCGGGTTATTTGACAACCTATGGCGGTGATGGTTCTGCTCAGGCAGAGCAGTGCTGATGCTCCTCATAAAGCTGTCGCTGCTGTGAAGGTTCTAGGTGACATCACAAATCCCTATGGTTACATACACAACAAAGCTGGGTTGTTGTTGTTTACACTCTGCAAGGCCTGTGGAAGTGAGTGACATCATAGCACTGTAGTTCTGAGGGTTCTAGATGGATGCAACAATCTCCTGTTGCTTCTATGAAGGCCATAATAGACGACATCACCAAACAGCTCCATAGTCACATACACAGCAAAGGAGAGATGTTGTTTACACCTAGTGATGTCAGTGGTATTGAGTGACATCACAGCACAGTGCTAAGGCTCCTGGGCCTGGACACAGCAGCGGCTGCAATATCTCAACGGAGAATACGTTTATATATATGTGTGTGTGTGCGCGTATATATATATATATATATATATATATATATATATATATATATATATATATATATTTCTCCGCCGAAATCACTTTTAAACCCATTTCCACCTTTTTTTCCCTTCTCTTCCTCTTCATTTTTTTTCACGTTTTTTTTACGTTTTTCTCCTTTTCGCCTCTTTTCTGGGCGTATTATTCTTCTTTTTCTTCTTTTTTTTCGTCTAATGCATACCCCATCAGTGCAGCAATGCTTATTCAATACCGCCAGCAGATGGAGACACTGGGGGATAATTTTCTAAGGATTTATACTGATTTTTCCTGTCTGAATTTGTCGCACAGAAAGTTGCAGGCCAAATATGTGTGACATTTCTGCGACTTTAGCTTCTAGAGCATTTTTACAACATTATACATAGGTGCTGAATACATAAAAAGCGACTGTTCAGCGACAGACAAGTCGCATCGGCTGAAAGTAGGCCAGAATGTCAGTCCATGTTGGAGCAGGTTTAGATACAGTCTAAAGTATAGATCTCAAAGTCTGTGCACAGAATTTAGCAAGGGCCTCGCACCTTCTGATGCATCAGGTAGGTGCACAATAGCATAGCCTAACCCTCTGTACTTTGGTCTATATTGATGCGGGACATAGACAGCCAGCTGATGACCAATCCATTAGTGCAATGGATGGCTGGAAGCATTTGTCTTTGCCTTTGCAATACCACAGAAGCAATGCATGGTCAATGTACAGCAATGACACACCTGTGTGAACAGCCAGGAGACCCCCCCCCCCCCCCCATGTTATGTTACATAGTTACATAGTTAGTACGGTCGAAAAAAGACATATGTCCATCAAGTTCAACCAGGGAATTAAGGGGTAGGGGTGTGGCGCGATATTGGGGAAGGGATGAGATTTTATATTTCTTCATAAGCATTAATCTTATTTTGTCAATTAGGAACATTCAGCACCCACCCGCTATCAAGGCAGCTGCCTATCATGTCATGCCCTACCTGCACAGGTGTGCTGGCTACTCAAATGATCCAATTAAGGAGGCCATTTAGTCAGCAGCAGCAGAAGTCCTGTGCCTGGACGCTCCAACAGCGGCCAGACACAAGCAGAAGCAGAAGCAGCAGAAGCAGCAGCAGCACCACCTTTTGTTTTTTGGCTGCAGCAGCAGCAAGGCCCACAGGGCTGGCTAGCTGGCTAGCCAGCAAGCAGGTAGCAATGAAAGTAGGAATCTTTCTTTTTAACCCTGTAAGGGGGTGGTGCACTGTACCCGAAGATACTGCCATATCGGGTCAATGCATAGGGCGACGGAAGCAAGCTTCGAAATCGGCCCCCGTTCTCAAAAATCCATTTAATATATGGTCCCCAGATAGGGGACGTATCAGATATTAAACTGATAAGAACAGATACTACACTTGATCTTAGCCAAAAGGCCGAGAAGCGATAACCGTGAAAGGGGCGGGCCCAACAAGGTGCCCTTCATGGGCACTATCACTGCTTGCTGTCAGGGAGGCTGCCAGACAATTTTCCATGCACACTCTGGGCTGGGGGGCAGTCAACCACCAGTACACACAGCAGAACCTAAACCCATACCATTATTGCTAAGCAGCAAGACAGGGGCCCATTGCACTCCCACGGGGCCTTTTTAAATGCAATCCATAACCCGGATTTGCCAGGAACCCTTCTTACTCCTCCTACTTGCATGTGACACTGGGCTTAGGATCTGCATAGGAAACACACACACAAGCACACACCTACCTTTGTTGCCTGCAGATGCCTCCTTGGCTGTCCCCAAACGGTATCAAACCAACACCCACGGGAAGCTGTAAGCATAGAGGACATGCCTGCACCCCATTGGACTTACCTGTGTGGGTTAAACCCGGGTTATTTGACAACCTATGGCGGTGATGGTTCTGCTCAGGCAGAGCAGTGCTGATGCTCCTCATAAAGCTGTCGCTGCTGTGAAGGTTCTAGGTGACATCACAAATCCCTATGGTTACATACACAACAAAGCTGGGTTGTTGTTGTTTACACTCTGCAAGGCCTGTGGAAGTGAGTGACATCATAGCACTGTAGTTCTGAGGGTTCTAGATGGATGCAACAATCTCCTGTTGCTTCTATGAAGGCCATAATAGACGACATCACCAAACAGCTCCATAGTCACATACACAGCAAAGGAGAGATGTTGTTTACACCTAGTGATGTCACTGGTTTTGAGTGACATCACAGCACAGTGCTAAGGCTCCTGGGCCTGGACACAGCAGCGGCTGCAATATCTCAACAGAGAATACGTTTATATATATGTGTGTGTGTGCGCGTATATATATATATATATATATATATATATATATATATATATATATATTTCTCCGCCGAAATCACTTTTAAACCCATTTCCACCTTTTTTTCCCTTCTCTTCCTCTTACTTTTTTTTCACGTTTTTTTACATTTTTCTCCTTTTCGCCTCTTTTCTGGGCGTATTATTCTTCTTTTTCTTCTTTTTTTTCGTCTAATGCATACCCCATCAGTGCAGCAATGCTTATTCAATACCGCCAGCAGATGGAGACACTGGGGGATAATTTTCTAAGGATTTATACTGATTTTTCCTGTCTGAATTTGTCGCACAGAAAGTTGCAGGCCAAATATGTGTGACATTTCTGCGACTTTAGCTTCTAGAGCATTTTTACAACATTATACATAGGTGCTGAATACATAAAAAGCGACTGTTCAGCGACAGACAAGTCGCATCGGCTGAAAGTAGGCCAGAATGTCAGTCCATGTTGGAGCAGGTTTAGATACAGTCTAAAGTATAGATCTCAAAGTCTGTGCACAGAATTTAGCAAGGGCCTCGCACCTTCTGATGCATCAGGTAGGTGCACAATAGCATAGCCTAACCCTCTGTACTTTGGTCTATATTGATGCGGGACATAGACAGCCAGCTGATGACCAATCCATTAGTGCAATGGATGGCTGGAAGCATTTGTCTTTGCCTTTGCAATACCACAGAAGCAATGCATGGTCAATGTACAGCAATGACACACCTGTGTGAACAGCCAGGAGACCCCCCCCCCCCCCCATGTTATGTTACATAGTTGCATAGTTAGTACGGTCGAAAAAAGACATATGTCCATCAAGTTCAACCAGGGAATTAAGGGGTAGGGGTGTGGCGCGATATTGGGGAAGGGATGAGATTTTATATTTCTTCATAAGCATTAATCTTATTTTGTCAATTAGGAACATTCAGCACCCACCCGCTATCAAGGCAGCTGCCTATCATGTCATGCCCTACCTGCACAGGTGTGCTGGCTACTCAAATGATCCAATTAAGGAGGCCATTTAGTCAGCAGCAGCAGAAGTCCTGTGCCTGGACGCTCCAACAGCGGCCAGACACAAGCAGAAGCAGAAGCAGCAGAAGCAGCAGCAGCACCACCTTTTGTTTTTTGGCTGCAGCAGCAGCAAGGCCCACAGGGCTGGCTAGCTGGCTAGCCAGCAAGCAGGTAGCAATGAAAGTAGGAATCTTTCTTTTTAACCCTGTAAGGGGGTGGTGCACTGTACCCGAAGATACTGCCATATCGGGTCAATGCATAGGACGACGGAAGCAAGCTTCGAAATCGGCCCCCGTTCTCAAAAATCCATTTAATATATGGTCCCCAGATAGGGGACGTATCAGATATTAAACTGATAAGAACAGATACTACACTTGATCTTAGCCAAAAGGCCGAGAAGCGATAACCGTGAAAGGGGCGGGCCCAACAAGGTGCCCTTCATGGGCACTATCACTGCTTGCTGTCAGGGAGGCTGCCAGACAATTTTCCATGCACACTCTGGGCTGGGGGGCAGTCAACCACCAGTACACACAGCAGAACCTAAACCCATACCATTATTGCTAAGCAGCAAGACAGGGGCCCATTGCACTCCCACGGGGCCTTTTTAAATGCAATCCATAACCCGGATTTGCCAGGAACCCTTCTTACTCCTCCTACTTGCATGTGACACTGGGCTTAGGATCTGCATAGGAAACACACACACAAGCACACACCTACCTTTGTTGCCTGCAGATGCCTCCTTGGCTGTCCCCAAACGGTATCAAACCAACACCCACGGGAAGCTGTAAGCATAGAGGACATGCCTGCACCCCATTGGACTTACCTGTGTGGGTTAAACCCGGGTTATTTGACAACCTATGGCGGTGATGGTTCTGCTCAGGCAGAGCAGTGCTGATGCTCCTCATAAAGCTGTCGCTGCTGTGAAGGTTCTAGGTGACATCACAAATCCCTATGGTTACATACACAACAAAGCTGGGTTGTTGTTGTTTACACTCTGCAAGGCCTGTGGAAGTGAGTGACATCATAGCACTGTAGTTCTGAGGGTTCTAGATGGATGCAACAATCTCCTGTTGCTTCTATGAAGGCCATAATAGACGACATCACCAAACAGCTCCATAGTCACATACACAGCAAAGGAGAGATGTTGTTTACACCTAGTGATGTCACTGGTTTTGAGTGACATCACAGCACAGTGCTAAGGCTCCTGGGCCTGGACACAGCAGCGGCTGCAATATCTCAACAGAGAATACGTTTATATATATGTGTGTGTGTGCGCGTATATATATATATATATATATATATATATATATATATATATATATTTCTCCGCCGAAATCACTTTTAAACCCATTTCCACCTTTTTTTCCCTTCTCTTCCTCTTACTTTTTTTTCACGTTTTTTTACATTTTTCTCCTTTTCGCCTCTTTTCTGGGCGTATTATTCTTCTTTTTCTTCTTTTTTTTCGTCTAATGCATACCCCATCAGTGCAGCAATGCTTATTCAATACCGCCAGCAGATGGAGACACTGGGGGATAATTTTCTAAGGATTTATACTGATTTTTCCTGTCTGAATTTGTCGCACAGAAAGTTGCAGGCCAAATATGTGTGACATTTCTGCGACTTTAGCTTCTAGAGCATTTTTACAACATTATACATAGGTGCTGAATACATAAAAAGCGACTGTTCAGCGACAGACAAGTCGCATCGGCTGAAAGTAGGCCAGAATGTCAGTCCATGTTGGAGCAGGTTTAGATACAGTCTAAAGTATAGATCTCAAAGTCTGTGCACAGAATTTAGCAAGGGCCTCGCACCTTCTGATGCATCAGGTAGGTGCACAATAGCATAGCCTAACCCTCTGTACTTTGGTCTATATTGATGCGGGACATAGACAGCCAGCTGATGACCAATCCATTAGTGCAATGGATGGCTGGAAGCATTTGTCTTTGCCTTTGCAATACCACAGAAGCAATGCATGGTCAATGTACAGCAATGACACACCTGTGTGAACAGCCAGGAGACCCCCCCCCCCCCCCCATGTTATGTTACATAGTTGCATAGTTAGTACGGTCGAAAAAAGACATATGTCCATCAAGTTCAACCAGGGAATTAAGGGGTAGGGGTGTGGCGCGATATTGGGGAAGGGATGAGATTTTATATTTCTTCATAAGCATTAATCTTATTTTGTCAATTAGGAACATTCAGCACCCACCCGCTATCAAGGCAGCTGCCTATCATGTCATGCCCTACCTGCACAGGTGTGCTGGCTACTCAAATGATCCAATTAAGGAGGCCATTTAGTCAGCAGCAGCAGAAGTCCTGTGCCTGGACGCTCCAACAGCGGCCAGACACAAGCAGAAGCAGAAGAAGCAGAAGCAGCAGAAGCAGCAGCAGCACCACCTTTTGTTTTTTGGCTGCAGCAGCAGCAAGGCCCACAGGGCTGGCTAGCTGGCTAGCCAGCAAGCAGGTAGCAATGAAAGTAGGAATCTTTCTTTTTAACCCTGTAAGGGGGTGGTGCACTGTACCCGAAGATACTGCCATATCGGGTCAATGCATAGGGCGACGGAAGCAAGCTTCGAAATCGGCCCCCGTTCTCAAAAATCCATTTAATATATGGTCCCCAGATAGCGGACGTATCAGATATTAAACTGATAAGAACAGATACTACACTTGATCTTAGCCAAAAGGCCGAGAAGCGATAACCGTGAAAGGGGCGGGCCCAACAAGGTGCCCTTCATGGGCACTATCACTGCTTGCTGTCAGGGAGGCTGCCAGACAATTTTCCATGCACACTCTGGGCTGGGGGGCAGTCAACCACCAGTACACACAGCAGAACCTAAACCCATACCATTATTGCTAAGCAGCAAGACAGGGGCCCATTGCACTCCCACGGGGCCTTTTTAAATGCAATCCATAACCCGGATTTGCCAGGAACCCTTCTTACTCCTCCTACTTGCATGTGACACTGGGCTTAGGATCTGCATAGGAAACACACACACAAGCACACACCTACCTTTGTTGCCTGCAGATGCCTCCTTGGCTGTCCCCAAACGGTATCAAACCAACACCCACGGGAAGCTGTAAGCATAGAGGACATGCCTGCACCCCATTGGACTTACCTGTGTGGGTTAAACCCGGGTTATTTGACAACCTATGGCGGTGATGGTTCTGCTCAGGCAGAGCAGTGCTGATGCTCCTCATAAAGCTGTCGCTGCTGTGAAGGTTCTAGGTGACATCACAAATCCCTATGGTTACATACACAACAAAGCTGGGTTGTTGTTGTTTACACTCTGCAAGGCCTGTGGAAGTGAGTGACATCATAGCACTGTAGTTCTGAGGGTTCTAGATGGATGCAACAATCTCCTGTTGCTTCTATGAAGGCCATAATAGACGACATCACCAAACAGCTCCATAGTCACATACACAGCAAAGGAGAGATGTTGTTTACACCTAGTGATGTCAGTGGTATTGAGTGACATCACAGCACAGTGCTAAGGCTCCTGGGCCTGGACACAGCAGCGGCTGCAATATCTCAACGGAGAATACGTTTATATATATATGTGTGTGTGTGCGCGTATATATATATATATATATATATATATATATATATATATATTTCTCCGCCGAAATCACTTTTAAACCCATTTCCACCTTTTTTTCCCTTCTCTTCCTCTTACTTTTTTTTCACGTTTTTTTACGTTTTTCTCCTTTTCGCCTCTTTTCTGGGCGTATTATTCTTCTTTTTCTTCTTTTTTTCGTCTAATGCATACCCCATCAGTGCAGCAATGCTTATTCAATACCGCCAGCAGATGGAGACACTGGGGGATAATTTTCTAAGGATTTATACTGATTTTTCCTGTCTGAATTTGTCGCACAGAAAGTTGCAGGCCAAATATGTGTGACATTTCTGCGACTTTAGCTTCTAGAGCATTTTTACAACATTATACATAGGTGCTGAATACATAAAAAGCGACTGTTCAGCGACAGACAAGTCGCATCGGCTGAAAGTAGGCCAGAATGTCAGTCCATGTTGGAGCAGGTTTAGATACAGTCTAAAGTATAGATCTCAAAGTCTGTGCACAGAATTTAGCAAGGGCCTCGCACCTTCTGATGCATCAGGTAGGTGCACAATAGCATAGCCTAACCCTCTGTACTTTGGTCTATATTGATGCGGGACATAGACAGCCAGCTGATGACCAATCCATTAGTGCAATGGATGGCTGGAAGCATTTGTCTTTGCCTTTGCAATACCACAGAAGCAATGCATGGTCAATGTACAGCAATGACACACCTGTGTGAACAGCCAGGAGACCCCCCCCCCCCCATGTTATGTTACATAGTTACATAGTTAGTACGGTCGAAAAAAGACATATGTCCATCAAGTTCAACCAGGGAATTAAGGGGTAGGGGTGTGGCGCGATATTGGGGAAGGGATGAGATTTTATATTTCTTCATAAGCATTAATCTTATTTTGTCAATTAGGAACATTCAGCACCCACCCGCTATCAAGGCAGCTGCCTATCATGTCATGCCCTACCTGCACAGGTGTGCTGGCTACTCAAATGATCCAATTAAGGAGGCCATTTAGTCAGCAGCAGCAGAAGTCCTGTGCCTGGACGCTCCAACAGCGGCCAGACACAAGCAGAAGCAGAAGCAGCAGAAGCAGCAGCAGCACCACCTTTTGTTTTTTGGCTGCAGCAGCAGCAAGGCCCACAGGGCTGGCTAGCTGGCTAGCCAGCAAGCAGGTAGCAATGAAAGTAGGAATCTTTCTTTTTAACCCTGTAAGGGGGTGGTGCACTGTACCCGAAGATACTGCCATATCGGGTCAATGCATAGGGCGACGGAAGCAAGCTTCGAAATCGGCCCCCGTTCTCAAAAATCCATTTAATATATGGTCCCCAGATAGGGGACGTATCAGATATTAAACTGATAAGAACAGATACTACACTTGATCTTAGCCAAAAGGCCGAGAAGCGATAACCGTGAAAGGGGCGGGCCCAACAAGGTGCCCTTCATGGGCACTATCACTGCTTGCTGTCAGGGAGGCTGCCAGACAATTTTCCATGCAC
Organism: Hyla sarda; assembly: GCF_029499605.1. Lineage (NCBI taxonomy): Eukaryota > Metazoa > Chordata > Amphibia > Anura > Hylidae > Hyla > Hyla sarda. The sequence continues at coordinate 125,448 of NW_026610979.1, forward strand.
ACTCTGGGCTGGGGGGCAGTCAACCACCAGTACACACAGCAGAACCTAAACCCATACCATTATTGCTAAGCAGCAAGACAGGGGCCCATTGCACTCCCACGGGGCCTTTTTAAATGCAATCCATAACCCGGATTTGCCAGGAACCCTTCTTACTCCTCCTACTTGCATGTGACACTGGGCTTAGGATCTGCATAGGAAACACACACACAAGCACACACCTACCTTTGTTGCCTGCAGATGCCTCCTTGGCTGTCCCCAAACGGTATCAAACCAACACCCACGGGAAGCTGTAAGCATAGAGGACATGCCTGCACCCCATTGGACTTACCTGTGTGGGTTAAACCCGGGTTATTTGACAACCTATGGCGGTGATGGTTCTGCTCAGGCAGAGCAGTGCTGATGCTCCTCATAAAGCTGTCGCTGCTGTGAAGGTTCTAGGTGACATCACAAATCCCTATGGTTACATACACAACAAAGCTGGGTTGTTGTTGTTTACACTCTGCAAGGCCTGTGGAAGTGAGTGACATCATAGCACTGTAGTTCTGAGGGTTCTAGATGGATGCAACAATCTCCTGTTGCTTCTATGAAGGCCATAATAGACGACATCACCAAACAGCTCCATAGTCACATACACAGCAAAGGAGAGATGTTGTTTACACCTAGTGATGTCAGTGGTATTGAGTGACATCACAGCACAGTGCTAAGGCTCCTGGGCCTGGACACAGCAGCGGCTGCAATATCTCAACGGAGAATACGTTTATATATATGTGTGTGTGTGCGCGTATATATATATATATATATCTATATATATATATATATATATATATATATATATATATTTCTCCGCCGAAATCACTTTTAAACCCATTTCCACCTTTTTTTCCCTTCTCTTCCTCTTACTTTTTTTTCACGTTTTTTTACGTTTTTCTCCTTTTCGCCTCTTTTCTGGGCGTATTATTCTTCTTTTTCTTCTTTTTTTTCGTCTAATGCATACCCCATCAGTGCAGCAAAGCTTATTCAATACCGCCAGCAGATGGAGACACTGGGGGATAATTTTCTAAGGATTTATACTGATTTTTCCTGTCTGAATTTGTCGCACAGAAAGTTGCAGGCCAAATATGTGTGACATTTCTGCGACTTTAGCTTCTAGAGCATTTTTACAACATTATACATAGGTGCTGAATACATAAAAAGCGACTGTTCAGCGACAGACAAGTCGCATCGGCTGAAAGTAGGCCAGAATGTCAGTCCATGTTGGAGCAGGTTTAGATACAGTCTAAAGTATAGATCTCAAAGTCTGTGCACAGAATTTAGCAAGGGCCTCGCACCTTCTGATGCATCAGGTAGGTGCACAATAGCATAGCCTAACCCTCTGTACTTTGGTCTATATTGATGCGGGACATAGACAGCCAGCTGATGACCAATCCATTAGTGCAATGGATGGCTGGAAGCATTTGTCTTTGCCTTTGCAATACCACAGAAGCAATGCATGGTCAATGTACAGCAATGACACACCTGTGTGAACAGCCAGGAGACCCCCCCCCCCCCCCCATGTTATGTTACATAGTTACATAGTTAGTACGGTCGAAAAAAGACATATGTCCATCAAGTTCAACCAGGGAATTAAGGGGTAGGGGTGTGGCGCGATATTGGGGAAGGGATGAGATTTTATATTTCTTCATAAGCATTAATCTTATTTTGTCAATTAGGAACATTCAGCACCCACCCGCTATCAAGGCAGCTGCCTATCATGTCATGCCCTACCTGCACAGGTGTGCTGGCTACTCAAATGATCCAATTAAGGAGGCCATTTAGTCAGCAGCAGCAGAAGTCCTGTGCCTGGACGCTCCAACAGCGGCCAGACACAAGCAGAAGCAGAAGCAGCAGAAGCAGCAGCAGCACCACCTTTTGTTTTTTGGCTGCAGCAGCAGCAAGGCCCACAGGGCTGGCTAGCTGGCTAGCCAGCAAGCAGGTAGCAATGAAAGTAGGAATCTTTCTTTTTAACCCTGTAAGGGGGTGGTGCACTGTACCCGAAGATACTGCCATATCGGGTCAATGCATAGGGCGACGGAAGCAAGCTTCGAAATCGGCCCCCGTTCTCAAAAATCCATTTAATATATGGTCCCCAGATAGGGGACGTATCAGATATTAAACTGATAAGAACAGATTTTTTTTTTTTAAGTTAGCCCTCAGAAACTCAATCAGAGTTCCAAGATCTTATTTGAACTCGATTGTTGCTCATCATCAGGTAACCCATTTTTTTATTTCTTCTTAACACTAATGACCACAAAATAAAATCAATAAAAAAGATTTAACCAGAAAAAAAAAACACACATTTACAATAACAAACAAACATTGCTTTCACCAGTAATTAATCAGAGAGACATTCCATTTCTCCAGGCATATACCATTAGGAAATCTATCATTCCACGGTTTATCGTTCCTCTTATCATCTGTCTTTTTACCGGAAGTCCCAACCAAGATGGAACTTTATAAGTGTCCAAAAATCTGTCCATATCAGCTTGAAATGAAAAATACACTTTGTCTCTAGCTTCCTCGTACCGATTTTCATATTTCGACCTTAGTTCCATTAAATCCATATCAAATGGTCTTCTTTCCTTTTTTGGCATATTTTCCAACATGCCATCCAAAACACCTCCAAATTCCATTGGTACATAAACCTCTTCTTTCTTTTTCTTTTCTTCAGCCACTTTTCTGGCTGGAACTTCCTCCAACTCAGGTTCTCCAATTTCTTCTTCTTCCCTACTCCTTTTAGCTGCTGTTTCCTTTTTCGTTGTTTGTTTCTTGGGACATACATTTACCAGGTGATCTTCATCACCGCACAGATGACACTTCTTTTTTTTGTTGTTGTTGCAGGTGTCTGCTTCATGACCTCCCTCCTGGCACTTATAGCACCATGAGTGAGTACATAGGTCTTTCCCGTGCCCGTATTGTTTACATTTACGGCAAAATTCCTCCATCCCTGAATAGAACAAGTCACCATTGACCGATCCAATTTTGAATCGCCCAGGTGGATAAATCACTTTACCGTCAGGTTCCTTTTTAAATTTAACTTTAAATTTCCATTTTGTAGTCCATAGGCCATATTGGTTCAGGACTTTTCCCTTTGACAGAATATTGTCACAGAATCTAGAAAGAAAAGTCTCAATGTCTTTTTCCAGTATATATGGGCTATACATCCGTACCGTCAATATTTTCTCCTGGTTCGGAAAATGCGGGGTCACCTCCACACCCTCCAAAACTGGATTGGCCTTCTTTTGCTGGTACTTGCTGCAAAAAAAATTAAAGTCCTCTTCAGAAGCCAATATAACATCGTAGTGTCCATTTCTTGGGAATTCAAGCATAGACAGGATTTGTTCCTTCTTAATTTCCAGCAACTTGAATAAGATCTCCTCGACCACGAAACCTAATCCTTTTCCTCTCTTGCAGGTATCCAATAAGGAAATCCGAACTCCATTTCTGAGCTTAGCATACTCAGGGATGCCTTCTGATGATGCTCCACTTGATCCAGCCATGTCCATCAGGATAAACACCTCCCCCACTGTAAGCAGGTAGGTTGTGGTGATCGCTCCCCGTTGTCTGGGGACTAAGCCGGCTCCCTAATAGCAGCAGGGGGGTGAAGTCCCTCCGTTAAGAAGGACGATCCCCCCAGGCAAAGGAGCCGGGTACCCCAGACACCCTCTGGCCAGACCAAGTGAGCAGAACTACACTTGATCTTAGCCAAAAGGCCGAGAAGCGATAACCGTGAAAGGGGCGGGCCCAACAAGGTGCCCTTCATGGGCACTATCACTGCTTGCTGTCAGGGAGGCTGCCAGACAATTTTCCATGCACACTCTGGGCTGGGGGGCAGTCAACCACCAGTACACACAGCAGAACCTAAACCCATACCATTATTGCTAAGCAGCAAGACAGGGGCCCATTGCACTCCCACGGGGCCTTTTTAAATGCAATCCATAACCCGGATTTGCCAGGAACCCTTCTTACTCCTCCTACTTGCATGTGACACTGGGCTTAGGATCTGCATAGGAAACACACACACAAGCACACACCTACCTTTGTTGCCTGCAGATGCCTCCTTGGCTGTCCCCAAACGGTATCAAACCAACACCCACGGGAAGCTGTAAGCATAGAGGACATGCCTGCACCCCATTGGACTTACCTGTGTGGGTTAAACCCGGGTTATTTGACAACCTATGGTGGTGATGGTTCTGCTCAGGCAGAGCAGTGCTGATGCTCCTCATAAAGCTGTCGCTGCTGTGAAGGTTCTAGGTGACATCACAAATCCCTATGGTTACATACACAACAAAGCTGGGTTGTTGTTGTTTACACTCTGCAAGGCCTGTGGAAGTGAGTGACATCATAGCACTGTAGTTCTGAGGGTTCTAGATGGATGCAACAATCTCCTGTTGCTTCTATGAAGGCCATAATAGACGACATCACCAAACAGCTCCATAGTCACATACACAGCAAAGGAGAGATGTTGTTTACACCTAGTGATGTCAGTGGTATTGAGTGACATCACAGCACAGTGCTAAGGCTCCTGGGCCTGGACACAGCAGCGGCTGCAATATCTCAACGGAGAATACGTTTATATATATGTGTGTGTGTGCGCGTATATATATATATATATATATATATATATATATATATATATATATTTCTCCGCCAAAATCACTTTTAAACCCATTTCCACCTTTTTTTCCCTTCTCTTCCTCTTACTTTTTTTTCACGTTTTTTTACGTTTTTCTCCTTTTCGCCTCTTTTCTGGGCGTATTATTCTTCTTTTTCTTCTTTTTTTTCGTCTAATGCATACCCCATCAGTGCAGCAATGCTTATTCAATACCGCCAGCAGATGGAGACACTGGGGGATAATTTTCTAAGGATTTATACTGATTTTTCCTGTCTGAATTTGTCGCACAGAAAGTTGCAGGCCAAATATGTGTGACATTTCTGCGACTTTAGCTTCTAGAGCATTTTTACAACATTATACATAGGTGCTGAATACATAAAAAGCGACTGTTCAGCGACAGACAAGTCGCATCGGCTGAAAGTAGGCCAGAATGTCAGTCCATGTTGGAGCAGGTTTAGATACAGTCTAAAGTATAGATCTCAAAGTCTGTGCACAGAATTTAGCAAGGGCCTCGCACCTTCTGATGCATCAGGTAGGTGCACAATAGCATAGCCTAACCCTCTGTACTTTGGTCTATATTGATGCGGGACATAGACAGCCAGCTGATGACCAATCCATTAGTGCAATGGATGGCTGGAAGCATTTGTCTTTGCCTTTGCAATACCACAGAAGCAATGCATGGTCAATGTACAGCAATGACACACCTGTGTGAACAGCCAGGAGACCCCCCCCCATGTTATGTTACATAGTTACATAGTTAGTACGGTCGAAAAAAGACATATGTCCATCAAGTTCAACCAGGGAATTAAGGGGTAGGGGTGTGGCGCGATATTGGGGAAGGGATGAGATTTTATATTTCTTCATAAGCATTAATCTTATTTTGTCAATTAGGAACATTCAGCACCCACCCGCTATCAAGGCAGCTGCCTATCATGTCATGCCCTACCTGCACAGGTGTGCTGGCTACTCAAATGATCCAATTAAGGAGGCCATTTAGTCAGCAGCAGCAGAAGTCCTGTGCCTGGACGCTCCAACAGCGGCCAGACACAAGCAGAAGCAGAAGCAGCAGAAGCACCACCTTTTGTTTTTTGGCTGCAGCAGCAGCAAGGCCCACAGGGCTGGCTAGCTGGCTAGCCAGCAAGCAGGTAGCAATGAAAGTAGGAATCTTTCTTTTTAACCCTGTAAGGGGGTGGTGCACTGTACCCGAAGATACTGCCATATCGGGTCAATGCATAGGGCGACGGAAGCAAGCTTCGAAATCGGCCCCCGTTCTCAAAAATCCATTTAATATATGGTCCCCAGATAGGGGACGTATCAGATATTAAACTGATAAGAACAGATACTACACTTGATCTTAGCCAAAAGGCCGAGAAGCGATAACCGTGAAAGGGGCGGGCCCAACAAGGTGCCCTTCATGGGCACTATCACTGCTTGCTGTCAGGGAGGCTGCCAGACAATTTTCCATGCACACTCTGGGCTGGGGGGCAGTCAACCACCAGTACACACAGCAGAACCTAAACCCATACCATTATTGCTAAGCAGCAAGACAGGGGCCCATTGCACTCCCACGGGGCCTTTTTAAATGCAATCCATAACCCGGATTTGCCAGGAACCCTTCTTACTCCTCCTACTTGCATGTGACACTGGGCTTAGGATCTGCATAGGAAACACACACACAAGCACACACCTACCTTTGTTGCCTGCAGATGCCTCCTTGGCTGTCCCCAAACGGTATCAAACCAACACCCACGGGAAGCTGTAAGCATAGAGGACATGCCTGCACCCCATTGGACTTACCTGTGTGGGTTAAACCCGGGTTATTTGACAACCTATGGCGGTGATGGTTCTGCTCAGGCAGAGCAGTGCTGATGCTCCTCATAAAGCTGTCGCTGCTGTGAAGGTTCTAGGTGACATCACAAATCCCTATGGTTACATACACAACAAAGCTGGGTTGTTGTTGTTTACACTCTGCAAGGCCTGTGGAAGTGAGTGACATCATAGCACTGTAGTTCTGAGGGTTCTAGATGGATGCAACAATCTCCTGTTGCTTCTATGAAGGCCATAATAGACGACATCACCAAACAGCTCCATAGTCACATACACAGCAAAGGAGAGATGTTGTTTACACCTAGTGATGTCAGTGGTATTGAGTGACATCACAGCACAGTGCTAAGGCTCCTGGGCCTGGACACAGCAGCGGCTGCAATATCTCAACGGAGAATACGTTTATATATATGTGTGTGTGTGCGCGTATATATATATATATATATATATATATATATATATATATTTCTCCGCCGAAATCACTTTTAAACCCATTTCCACCTTTTTTTCCCTTCTCTTCCTCTTACTTTTTTTTCACGTTTTTTTACGTTTTTCTCCTTTTCGCCTCTTTTCTGGGCGTATTATTCTTCTTTTTCTTCTTTTTTTTCGTCTAATGCATACCCCATCAGTGCAGCAATGCTTATTCAATACCGCCAGCAGATGGAGACACTGGGGGATAATTTTCTAAGGATTTATACTGATTTTTCCTGTCTGAATTTGTCGCACAGAAAGTTGCAGGCCAAATATGTGTGACATTTCTGCGACTTTAGCTTCTAGAGCATTTTTACAACATTATACATAGGTGCTGAATACATAAAAAGCGACTGTTCAGCGACAGACAAGTCGCATCGGCTGAAAGTAGGCCAGAATGTCAGTCCATGTTGGAGCAGGTTTAGATACAGTCTAAAGTATAGATCTCAAAGTCTGTGCACAGAATTTAGCAAGGGCCTCGCACCTTCTGATGCATCAGGTAGGTGCACAATAGCATAGCCTAACCCTCTGTACTTTGGTCTATATTGATGCGGGACATAGACAGCCAGCTGATGACCAATCCATTAGTGCAATGGATGGCTGGAAGCATTTGTCTTTGCCTTTGCAATACCACAGAAGCAATGCATGGTCAATGTACAGCAATGACACACCTGTGTGAACAGCCAGGAGACCCCCCCCCCCCCCCCATGTTATGTTACATAGTTACATAGTTAGTACGGTCGAAAAAAGACATATGTCCATCAAGTTCAACCAGGGAATTAAGGGGTAGGGGTGTGGCGCGATATTGGGGAAGGGATGAGATTTTATATTTCTTCATAAGCATTAATCTTATTTTGTCAATTAGGAACATTCAGCACCCACCCGCTATCAAGGCAGCTGCCTATCATGTCATGCCCTACCTGCACAGGTGTGCTGGCTACTCAAATGATCCAATTAAGGAGGCCATTTAGTCAGCAGCAGCAGAAGTCCTGTGCCTGGACGCTCCAACAGCGGCCAGACACAAGCAGAAGCAGAAGCAGCAGAAGCAGCAGCAGCACCACCTTTTGTTTTTTGGCTGCAGCAGCAGCAAGGCCCACAGGGCTGGCTAGCTGGCTAGCCAGCAAGCAGGTAGCAATGAAAGTAGGAATCTTTCTTTTTAACCCTGTAAGGGGGTGGTGCACTGTACCCGAAGATACTGCCATATCGGGTCAATGCATAGGGCGACGGAAGCAAGCTTCGAAATCGGCCCCCGTTCTCAAAAATCCATTTAATATATGGTCCCCAGATAGGGGACGTATCAGATATTAAACTGATAAGAACAGATACTACACTTGATCTTAGCCAAAAGGCCGAGAAGCGATAACCGTGAAAGGGGCGGGCCCAACAAGGTGCCCTTCATGGGCACTATCACTGCTTGCTGTCAGGGAGGCTGCCAGACAATTTTCCATGCACACTCTGGGCTGGGGGGCAGTCAACCACCAGTACACACAGCAGAACCTAAACCCATACCATTATTGCTAAGCAGCAAGACAGGGGCCCATTGCACTCCCACGGGGCCTTTTTAAATGCAATCCATAACCCGGATTTGCCAGGAACCCTTCTTACTCCTCCTACTTGCATGTGACACTGGGCTTAGGATCTGCATAGGAAACACACACACAAGCACACACCTACCTTTGTTGCCTGCAGATGCCTCCTTGGCTGTCCCCAAACGGTATCAAACCAACACCCACGGGAAGCTGTAAGCATAGAGGACATGCCTGCACCCCATTGGACTTACCTGTGTGGGTTAAACCCGGGTTATTTGACAACCTATGGCGGTGATGGTTCTGCTCAGGCAGAGCAGTGCTGATGCTCCTCATAAAGCTGTCGCTGCTGTGAAGGTTCTAGGTGACATCACAAATCCCTATGGTTACATACACAACAAAGCTGGGTTGTTGTTGTTTACACTCTGCAAGGCCTGTGGAAGTGAGTGACATCATAGCACTGTAGTTCTGAGGGTTCTAGATGGATGCAACAATCTCCTGTTGCTTCTATGAAGGCCATAATAGACGACATCACCAAACAGCTCCATAGTCACATACACAGCAAAGGAGAGATGTTGTTTACACCTAGTGATGTCAGTGGTATTGAGTGACATCACAGCACAGTGCTAAGGCTCCTGGGCCTGGACACAGCAGCGGCTGCAATATCTCAACGGAGAATACGTTTATATATATGTGTGTGTGTGCGCGTATATATATATATATATATATATATATATATATATATATATTCTCCGCCGAAATCACTTTTAAACCCATTTCCACCTTTTTTTCCCTTCTCTTCCTCTTACTTTTTTTTCACGTTTTTTTACGTTTTTCTCCTTTTCGCCTCTTTTCTGGGCGTATTATTCTTCTTTTTCTTCTTTTTTTTCGTCTAATGCATACCCCATCAGTGCAGCAATGCTTATTCAATACCGCCAGCAGATGGAGACACTGGGGGATAATTTTCTAAGGATTTATACTGATTTTTCCTGTCTGAATTTGTCGCACAGAAAGTTGCAGGCCAAATATGTGTGACATTTCTGCGACTTTAGCTTCTAGAGCATTTTTACAACATTATACATAGGTGCTGAATACATAAAAAGCGACTGTTCAGCGACAGACAAGTCGCATCGGCTGAAAGTAGGCCAGAATGTCAGTCCATGTTGGAGCAGGTTTAGATACAGTCTAAAGTATAGATCTCAAAGTCTGTGCACAGAATTTAGCAAGGGCCTCGCACCTTCTGATGCATCAGGTAGGTGCACAATAGCATAGCCTAACCCTCTGTACTTTGGTCTATATTGATGCGGGACATAGACAGCCAGCTGATGACCAATCCATTAGTGCAATGGATGGCTGGAAGCATTTGTCTTTGCCTTTGCAATACCACAGAAGCAATGCATGGTCAATGTACAGCAATGACACACCTGTGTGAACAGCCAGGAGACCCCCCCCCCCCCCCATGTTATGTTACATAGTTACATAGTTAGTACGGTCGAAAAAAGACATATGTCCATCAAGTTCAACCAGGGAATTAAGGGGTAGGGGTGTGGCGCGATATTGGGGAAGGGATGAGATTTTATATTTCTTCATAAGCATTAATCTTATTTTGTCAATTAGGAACATTCAGCACCCACCCGCTATCAAGGCAGCTGCCTATCATGTCATGCCCTACCTGCACAGGTGTGCTGGCTACTCAAATGATCCAATTAAGGAGGCCATTTAGTCAGCAGCAGCAGAAGTCCTGTGCCTGGACGCTCCAACAGCGGCCAGACACAAGCAGAAGCAGAAGCAGCAGAAGCAGCAGCAGCACCACCTTTTGTTTTTTGGCTGCAGCAGCAGCAAGGCCCACAGGGCTGGCTAGCTGGCTAGCCAGCAAGCAGGTAGCAATGAAAGTAGGAATCTTTCTTTTTAACCCTGTAAGGGGGTGGTGCACTGTACCCGAAGATACTGCCATATCGGGTCAATGCATAGGGCGACGGAAGCAAGCTTCGAAATCGGCCCCCGTTCTCAAAAATCCATTTAATATATGGTCCCCAGATAGGGGACGTATCAGATATTAAACTGATAAGAACAGATACTACACTTGATCTTAGCCAAAAGGCCGAGAAGCGATAACCGTGAAAGGGGCGGGCCCAACAAGGTGCCCTTCATGGGCACTATCACTGCTTGCTGTCAGGGAGGCTGCCAGACAATTTTCCATGCACACTCTGGGCTGGGGGGCAGTCAACCACCAGTACACACAGCAGAACCTAAACCCATACCATTATTGCTAAGCAGCAAGACAGGGGCCCATTGCACTCCCACGGGGCCTTTTTAAATGCAATCCATAACCCGGATTTGCCAGGAACCCTTCTTACTCCTCCTACTTGCATGTGACACTGGGCTTAGGATCTGCATAGGAAACACACACACAAGCACACACCTACCTTTGTTGCCTGCAGATGCCTCCTTGGCTGTCCCCAAACGGTATCAAACCAACACCCACGGGAAGCTGTAAGCATAGAGGACATGCCTGCACCCCATTGGACTTACCTGTGTGGGTTAAACCCGGGTTATTTGACAACCTATGGCGGTGATGGTTCTGCTCAGGCAGAGCAGTGCTGATGCTCCTCATAAAGCTGTCGCTGCTGTGAAGGTTCTAGGTGACATCACAAATCCCTATGGTTACATACACAACAAAGCTGGGTTGTTGTTGTTTACACTCTGCAAGGCCTGTGGAAGTGAGTGACATCATAGCACTGTAGTTCTGAGGGTTCTAGATGGATGCAACAATCTCCTGTTGCTTCTATGAAGGCCATAATAGACGACATCACCAAACAGCTCCATAGTCACATACACAGCAAAGGAGAGATGTTGTTTACACCTAGTGATGTCAGTGGTATTGAGTGACATCACAGCACAGTGCTAAGGCTCCTGGGCCTGGACACAGCAGCGGCTGCAATATCTCAACGGAGAATACGTTTATATATATGTGTGTGTGTGCGCGTATATATATATATATATATATATATATATATATATATATATATATTTCTCCGCCGAAATCACTTTTAAACCCATTTCCACCTTTTTTTCCCTTCTCTTCCTCTTACTTTTTTTTCACGTTTTTTTTTACGTTTTTCTCCTTTTCGCCTCTTTTCTGGGCGTATTATTCTTCTTTTTCTTCTTTTTTTTCGTCTAATGCATACCCCATCAGTGCAGCAATGCTTATTCAATACCGCCAGCAGATGGAGACACTGGGGGATAATTTTCTAAGGATTTATACTGATTTTTCCTGTCTGAATTTGTCGCACAGAAAGTTGCAGGCCAAATATGTGTGACATTTCTGCGACTTTAGCTTCTAGAGCATTTTTACAACATTATACATAGGTGCTGAATACATAAAAAGCGACTGTTCAGCGACAGACAAGTCGCATCGGCTGAAAGTAGGCCAGAATGTCAGTCCATGTTGGAGCAGGTTTAGATACAGTCTAAAGTATAGATCTCAAAGTCTGTGCACAGAATTTAGCAAGGGCCTCGCACCTTCTGATGCATCAGGTAGGTGCACAATAGCATAGCCTAACCCTCTGTACTTTGGTCTATATTGATGCGGGACATAGACAGCCAGCTGATGACCAATCCATTAGTGCAATGGATGGCTGGAAGCATTTGTCTTTGCCTTTGCAATACCACAGAAGCAATGCATGGTCAATGTACAGCAATGACACACCTGTGTGAACAGCCAGGAGACCCCCCCCCCCCCCCCCATGTTATGTTACATAGTTACATAGTTAGTACGGTCGAAAAAAGACATATGTCCATCAAGTTCAACCAGGGAATTAAGGGGTAGGGGTGTGGCGCGATATTGGGGAAGGGATGAGATTTTATATTTCTTCATAAGCATTAATCTTATTTTGTCAATTAGGAACATTCAGCACCCACCCGCTATCAAGGCAGCTGCCTATCATGTCATGCCCTACCTGCACAGGTGTGCTGGCTACTCAAATGATCCAATTAAGGAGGCCATTTAGTCAGCAGCAGCAGAAGTCCTGTGCCTGGACGCTCCAACAGCGGCCAGACACAAGCAGAAGCAGAAGCAGCAGAAGCAGCAGCAGCACCACCTTTTGTTTTTTGGCTGCAGCAGCAGCAAGGCCCACAGGGCTGGCTAGCTGGCTAGCCAGCAAGCAGGTAGCAATGAAAGTAGGAATCTTTCTTTTTAACCCTGTAAGGGGGTGGTGCACTGTACCCGAAGATACTGCCATATCGGGTCAATGCATAGGGCGACGGAAGCAAGCTTCGAAATCGGCCCCCGTTCTCAAAAATCCATTTAATATATGGTCCCCAGATAGGGGACGTATCAGATATTAAACTGATAAGAACAGATACTACACTTGATCTTAGCCAAAAGGCCGAGAAGCGATAACCGTGAAAGGGGCGGGCCCAACAAGGTGCCCTTCATGGGCACTATCACTGCTTGCTGTCAGGGAGGCTGCCAGACAATTTTCCATGCACACTCTGGGCTGGGGGGCAGTCAACCACCAGTACACACAGCAGAACCTAAACCCATACCATTATTGCTAAGCAGCAAGACAGGGGCCCATTGCACTCCCACGGGGCCTTTTTAAATGCAATCCATAACCCGGATTTGCCAGGAACCCTTCTTACTCCTCCTACTTGCATGTGACACTGGGCTTAGGATCTGCATAGGAAACACACACACAAGCACACACCTACCTTTGTTGCCTGCAGATGCCTCCTTGGCTGTCCCCAAACGGTATCAAACCAACACCCACGGGAAGCTGTAAGCATAGAGGACATGCCTGCACCCCATTGGACTTACCTGTGTGGGTTAAACCCGGGTTATTTGACAACCTATGGCGGTGATGGTTCTGCTCAGGCAGAGCAGTGCTGATGCTCCTCATAAAGCTGTCGCTGCTGTGAAGGTTCTAGGTGACATCACAAATCCCTATGGTTACATACACAACAAAGCTGGGTTGTTGTTGTTTACACTCTGCAAGGCCTGTGGAAGTGAGTGACATCATAGCACTGTAGTTCTGAGGGTTCTAGATGGATGCAACAATCTCCTGTTGCTTCTATGAAGGCCATAATAGACGACATCACCAAACAGCTCCATAGTCACATACACAGCAAAGGAGAGATGTTGTTTACACCTAGTGATGTCAGTGGTATTGAGTGACATCACAGCACAGTGCTAAGGCTCCTGGGCCTGGACACAGCAGCGGCTGCAATATCTCAACGGAGAATACGTTTATATATATGTGTGTGTGTGCGCGTATATATATATATATATATATATATATATATATATATTTCTCCGCCGAAATCACTTTTAAACCCATTTCCACCTTTTTTTCCCTTCTCTTCCTCTTACTTTTTTTTCACGTTTTTTTACGTTTTTCTCCTTTTCGCCTCTTTTCTGGGCGTATTATTCTTCTTTTTCTTCTTTTTTTTCGTCTAATGCATACCCCATCAGTGCAGCAATGCTTATTCAATACCGCCAGCAGATTGAGACACTGGGGGATAATTTTCTAAGGATTTATACTGATTTTTCCTGTCTGAATTTGTCGCACAGAAAGTTGCAGGCCAAATATGTGTGACATTTCTGCGACTTTAGCTTCTAGAGCATTTTTACAACATTATACATAGGTGCTGAATACATAAAAAGCGACTGTTCAGCGACAGACAAGTCGCATCGGCTGAAAGTAGGCCAGAATGTCAGTCCATGTTGGAGCAGGTTTAGATACAGTCTAAAGTATAGATCTCAAAGTCTGTGCACAGAATTTAGCAAGGGCCTCGCACCTTCTGATGCATCAGGTAGGTGCACAATAGCATAGCCTAACCCTCTGTACTTTGGTCTATATTGATGCGGGACATAGACAGCCAGCTGATGACCAATCCATTAGTGCAATGGATGGCTGGAAGCATTTGTCTTTGCCTTTGCAATACCACAGAAGCAATGCATGGTCAATGTACAGCAATGACACACCTGTGTGAACAGCCAGGAGACCCCCCCCCCCCCCCCATGTTATGTTACATAGTTACATAGTTAGTACGGTCGAAAAAAGACATATGTCCATCAAGTTCAACCAGGGAATTAAGGGGTAGGGGTGTGGCGCGATATTGGGGAAGGGATGAGATTTTATATTTCTTCATAAGCATTAATCTTATTTTGTCAATTAGGAACATTCAGCACCCACCCGCTATCAAGGCAGCTGCCTATCATGTCATGCCCTACCTGCACAGGTGTGCTGGCTACTCAAATGATCCAATTAAGGAGGCCATTTAGTCAGCAGCAGCAGAAGTCCTGTGCCTGGACGCTCCAACAGCGGCCAGACACAAGCAGAAGCAGAAGCAGCAGAAGCAGCAGCAGCACCACCTTTTGTTTTTTGGCTGCAGCAGCAGCAAGGCCCACAGGGCTGGCTAGCTGGCTAGCCAGCAAGCAGGTAGCAATGAAAGTAGGAATCTTTCTTTTTAACCCTGTAAGGGGGTGGTGCACTGTACCCGAAGATACTGCTATATCGGGTCAATGCATAGGGCGACGGAAGCAAGCTTCGAAATCG